>NC_068300.1:23045295-23246579 GCF_025860055.1 Xyrauchen texanus
CTCCTTCTAGCGCACTTACAAGTGCACTAAAGCGATGCGCGGGAAAACAGCGTATCACTATGACACGGTTCACAGAAGACTACAAAAACGCAGTTTGATAAAAAAAAAAAAAAAAAAAAATTCCATATTACGCCAGGAACAACAATGTTCTGAATGAAACTCACGGTTTCAGCAACTCTCTTGCTCTCGGCCAGTATCTTAACACCGTTCTCCGTCAAAAGCGTAATAAACTGAATTTCCACTTTATCTACGTCTTCAGCTTCACACGTTCACGTCAAAGTACACTTAACTCACGTAACTTAAACTGACTGTGTGCCTCCATCGTCCTTTACAACTTCAGCTGAGAAAATGTCGATCTCTCGCACAGCTATTACAGCGTTACTCTCTTCACGTGCACAGCGCGTCTGTCTTCTTCAAAGCCAAAGGTGCGACTGTCTTCTTCCTCTTCTCTTTCGCACACACCATAGACAGCACCACCCACTAAAATAAAAGTCCCTTGGTGAAACTATATCACCGTTACATTAATACGGAATATAACAGCAACAAACAACAGCAATTGGAAATCCAATTGCACATTAATGAAAGCAGAAAGGTTTATTACCCTTTAAAGCAGGGGTGCCCAATACGTTGATCGCAATCTACCAGTCGATCGCAAAGGCAATGCTGGTAGATCGCACAAAATGTAAATGTACTTTTGTTAAATTTTAATAAAAATAAATATAATGTCTTTCCTTCTTTTAGTTTCTGTCTTACTTGCACTTGACGAGTAAATATTGACTAGGCGAGGTTTTGTTTATTCAGTTGCCATGACAACTGGGTTTTCGCATACGCGCCTTCCAAGGACTTCTGAGAACAGAGCGCGAAATTGCGATGCTACCGGATTATCATGGAATCAGACAGTTTTGCCTAATCCGAGCATTAGCATCGCAATTTTTCGTGCCATTGGGCAGCATAGTCTGTCTTTCTATAGTACTTTATTACTTTCTCATGGTATATCCACCATCTGGTTAATTCCATTATCATGATTAACTCTATTGTCCTCTAGCTGGCTTTTTAGCTGGTCACTCATACATGATGTATTCCTTCTAACCTGCCCCCTGCAAGATTGTATGATACAGATACAGATACATGATATGTATATTTTTATCATTTTTTTTTCTATTTTTATTTCTTTTTTTTTAAATGATAAACAATGCATTCTTTCCCCTGTGGCTCTCTCAGCTATTTATTCACATGCAGTATATCATAAATGAAAATAGGATGGTTGTCCTTTTAAAATCGATGACTCTCTGTACTCTATATACACACAGGCCTCTGTCAAATACAGGCATGCCATGTGATCATACTGGCTACAGTCTGCATGGCATGTGCTGCAATGAGGTGTGGTATACTTGTATAAACATAGTTTTGATGATTTTGATTTGTTTTCTCAGGACTGGTGTGTGAATTTCTGTCAACATGCTAAAAGCGATGCTCAGGGGACTAGAAAATGAAAACCGAAAATGAACAAAATATTTTTGCAGAATGTAATCGTAAATATGAACCTCTTTCCTTTCAATTGTTCCGCAGTGATTCATAACGGTATTATTTTGTTCTGATTCATTTTTTTCATGAAACCAAAAGATTTATCAGAGTACATTTTCAGAATTACACTGCTTCCTGTTGCCCAAAAAAATAGAAAGATTCTAGCAAAGATGCTGTCGGATTATCTGTCCATCCATCCATCCATCCATCCATCTGTCAGCAACTTTGCTGATCTATCTATCTATCTATCTATCTATCTATCTATCTATCTATCTATCTGTCTGTCTGTCTGTCTGTCTGTCTGTCTGTCTGTCTGTCTGTCTGTCTGTCTGTCTGTCCGTCCGTCCGTCCGTCCGTCCGTCCGTCCGTCCGTCCGTCCGTCCGTCCGTCCATCCATCCAGTTTTTCCCTATTTCTAATCATAGGGTGTGTCATTGAGCCAGTGCACTCCACCCTTAGCACACACGCAAACAGTGGCAAGCCGCGTTTATACAATGCAAGTCATTGATCCTTTTATGTGTTTATCTCAATGCTAGTCCCTTCACATCAGCCCTGGCAGACTTTCTGAGTCCAGAACAAATATCAAAGACTGGCCCTCAGGAGTGCTTTTTAACCAACAATACAAAACAACCCACAATGCTACACACCAACACTCCCCTAGATCAGTCTCCAAACTCGAAAAGTTAATCACACCTCTCATGCCCTGAACTGGTCTTATACATAGTCATTATCTTTGCCTCAATGAAATTCAGAGCTTACATCCTCCTCAGAGCTGCAGAGATGCAGAGGAGTACCGAAACAAAATGTCAAAGCCATTTGTCGCATGGCAGGGACTGGAGGACATAATGTAAATTACTCTCATAATAGTTGGAAAGAGTAGGAAAGTCACCTTGTATTTTTTTTTAACAACAACCTGTAATTATTGGGAAATAATAACAGGGCCGTCTCAAGACAGTCTCCATAAACAAGTGAAAATGTTCCAGGGCAACAAATATGACCTCATTTGGCTCCTCGGGCATGTATAAAGAACTAAGGGCTTAATCTATTTACTGCAGGCTGTTTTGAAAATTTTTACTCACAGCTTTAGACATTCTCAATGCAGATCTCACTGGGGTGAAGCAATCCAAGAATGGCTGGCCTACTTTGATGTATATTTGATGGAATAGGCACTTGCACAATGAATTGTTGATGATAGAGAAGAGAAGTGAGTTAATTTGCACCAGAACTGTGGTCACAAGTACTTCCATACACGTACAGTAAGTCATTAAATATACAATTGTGCTGATGTATACCATAACATTTAAAACTGAAAGATGTATAATATTAATTGAGGCTGTTATTGTTATATTTTTAGTATTTGTTATACTGTATATAGTTTCCTTTTCCATTTCTCTTTTGCTTATTTTTGAACCTGTGAAGTCTGACCACTCACAATTGAAAATTATAAATATTTCTCTTACAGTATCTTATATTGTTATCTTATTCCTTCACGTTCTCTGGTGTCATTCGTAAAAATAACTTTCTGCATTGCTGATTTGTGTTATTTCAGTTATTTGAGCACAGTGTACCATTTGGATTTTTGCACTGTGTGATGTTTTGGATTTCTGCAATGTTCAATGAGAGATATTGTTATTGAGTGAAATCACAGAGAATGAATTCACACAGTGAATGACATGAACAGCTCTAGAGACAATGATTACATAAACAAAAGTAAATAAGCATGAATCGCTCTTGCTGGAATTTATAGCAAGGAGTGTACACTGTTCTTGCTGTTTCCTAAATCTTAAAAAGAGCATGACATATTTAAATGCACAGCCATGCATGTGCACAAACAAACATATCTCTAGAATCTGACAAGGGTTTCCATATAAAGAACCTCTGGAAAAAAAGACATCAGGTTAGGAGAAAGCAACACCCATGTGCCCTAGAAGCTCATTTATGAAGATGCAACCAGTGTATCATCATTTGCAAATAAAGCCATCAGAGTGGAATGGCAAAACAACTTTTTTCACACCAAAAAAATGTAAAAGAAAAATTTACATCTAAAACACATTGCTGCAGTTGTGTTTTATGTAGCATATGCAGGCAGTCTTTATTGCATTCATAATCTTTCTGAGAGTTTGAATGAGCTCTCACTGAAGCAACCACACTACTCTGGATCCATTTCAAGTCAACTGTGCCTCCAACAACATAATTATAACATTTCTGGAATCCCAATTTTGTATTTGGAACGTCTAGGTTACGATGGAGGGAACGAGACGTTGTGTCGGAGAAGCGACACTAGGGGTCTCTCTTGAGCACTGAATATACCTCTGATCTATGAAAAAAGGCCAATGAGAAGTTGGCAGCTAGTATTTGCATACCCCGCCCCCAGACATACGGGTACAAAGGCGAGGCAAATACTAGAGTTCATTCAGAATTTATCTGAGGAGCCGGAATTGGTTCGGCCACTACAGCGGCTCGGCTCAGCGACGTGGCCGGGAAGGACACAACGTCTCGTTCCCTCCATCGGAGAACGGAGGTTACATTCGCAACCTAGACGTTCCCCTTCTGTCGCTCTCTCCACGTTGTGTCGGAGAACCGACACTAGGGGTCCAATTTAAATTACGCCATGCGCTGAGCCGTGTACGTGGTCTGACACAGGAGCGGGCAGGTGTTTTTACGTGCCAGACGACCAGCTGTATCAGGCTGCACATACCCTTCCCCAATGCCCCACAAAAGTCGTCGGAATCCTTTTGGTTACTCTGACAGGGGAACAAAGTGACGCTTGCCTACCTGGGAACGGGCCAAGCCTGGCTGGGCCTCGCATAGAGCAACAGACAGCCGGGGCCCTTACACACACTGAGGGAAGGGGGTCTTACCCAATTTCATATTCTTTCAGGGGGAAAAGACCCTGCGGAGATCACCCCTACCCAGCTGGGGAGGTAAGGTGGTTAATACATCACATGTGTTTTTAGGTGACACGTGGAAGTGGCGTGGTGGTAGATCCAGCCTCAGCGAGGGGGGAGTTGCTACACACGGCGACCGGGGGGCAGCCGAAACGTACCCAAGGAAAACGCGGGTCCGCTCGTAAGGGGACCGTATCGCGGAAAATACACACAGGGGGAGTCCACGTAGGAGTCCTCACCCTGTGGAGCACCTATTCCAGTACAGGGTAGATTTGAGTACCCGCTGTGGATTGGGTCAGCAAGTTCCTCCACTGAACTGCGGACCCATGAGGGCTAGGGAGGAATCGACCAGGGATTCGAGTTCAGTGAAATCTCCTGGGAAAAAAAAACGCACAGTTTTACCTCAAGCGAGGGAAAGGGCGCTATATGCAAGCGATTCACCCGGTCAGCCCATCAGCGTGTTACTGAGTTCTACTGGCTCGGACCTGAGAAAACACGGGATGAAACTGACTCAACCCTGAGATTGTAGTATCTCGTAAAGGTGTTGGGTGTCGTCCAACCCGCTGCTCTACAAATGTCTGCCAGGGAGGTACCCCTGGCCAGTGCCCACGAGGACGCAACACTCCTTGTCGAGTGAGCTCGGATCCGCAAGCGGGGGGGGGGGCACGGCCTGAGTGTGATAAGCCAATGAAATGGTATCTACTACCCAGTGGGAAAGCCTCTGTTTGGAGACAGCGTTTCCTTTCCGCTGTCCCCCAAAGCATACAAAGAGCTGCTCAGAACATCTAAAGCTCTGCATGCTGTCCAAATAGGTACGCAAAGCACGTACCGGACACAGCAACGACAGGGCTGGGTCTGCCTCCTCCCGGGGCAGCGCTTGCAGGTTCACTACCTGGTCTCTAAAGGTAGTGGTAGGAACCTTGGGCAAGTAGCCCGGTCGCGGTCTTAGGATCACAGAGTGTCTGCCGGACCGAACTCCAGGCAAGTGTCGCTGACAGAGAACGCTTGCAGGTCCCCGACCCTCTTGATGGAGGCGAAAGCGATCAGCAGGGCAGTTTTAAGAGAGAGGGCCCTGAGTCCAACTGATTCTAGCGGCTCGAAGGGAGGTCTCTGGAGGCCCGTGAGGACTACCGAGAGGTCCCAGGAGGGGAACAGGCTTGGCCGGGAGGGATTTAACCTCCGGACGCCTCTTAGGAACCTGATGATTAAGTCGTGCTTACCAAGGGACTTGCCGTCTACTGCATCTTCAAGGTGGACGGGGACAGCCTCCCCTCCAACCTCTCTTGCAGGAATAGGAGCACTGACCTAACTGCGCACCTCTGTGGGTCTTCGGCCCAGGAAGAACACCAATTTGCGAACAAGCGCCACTTCAGGGCGTAGAGCTGCCTGGTGGAAGGGGCTCTGGCTTGGTTGATCGTGTCTACGACAGTAGGTGGTAGGCCAGCTAGATCTTCCGCGTCCCGTCCAGGGACCAGACGAGGAGTTTCCAGAGGTCTGGATGCGGATGTCAGAGCGTGCCCTGCCCCTGAAAAAGAAGGTCCTTCCTCAGGGGAATTCGCCAGGGAGGGGCTGTTGCGAGGAGTACGAGGTCCGAGAACCAGGCCCGGTGGGCCAGTATGGAGCCACTAGTGTGACTTGCTCCTCGTCCTCCCTGACCTTGCACAGCACTTGTGCAATAAGGCTCACTGGGGGAATGCGTACTTGCGCAGCCCCGCGGGCCAGCTGTGTGCCAGCGCGTCTGCCCCGAGGGGAGCCTCTGTTCGGCCATACCAGAGCGGGCAGTGGGAGACCTGAGTAGCTGCTGGCTCCAAAGGAGGAGACGACGGGCGAGTCGTGACATGTGGCGGGAGCGTACGCCGCCTTGGCGATTTATGTACGCTACCGCAGTGGTGCTGTCTGACCTGATTAGGACATGTTTGTCTCGAGTTAACGGGAGAAACTGTCGCAGGGCAAAGAAAACAGTCAACAACTCTAGGCAATTGATATGCCAGCGCAGCAGGGCCCCTCTCCAAAGGCCCGCAGCTGCGTGCCCGTTGCAAACGGCACCCCAACCCGATTTGGAGGCGGCGGTAGTGACCAGAACGCGTCGGGACACCTGCTGCAGGAAAGCAGAGGTCTGTCCAGGGTTTGAGTGTTTGGCGGCATGCGGGGGTGATTATCACACGGTGTGAGCCGTGGTGCCATGCTCGTCTCGGGACTCGAGTCTGAAACCAGTGCTGAAGCGGTCTCATATGCATCAACCCCAGCGGCGGAGGATGCTATATGCCCCAGGAGCCTCTGGAAGAGTTTTAGAGGGACCGTTGTGCCTGGCTTGAACTTTGCGAGGCATTTCAGCACCGACTGTGCACGCTCGTTGGTGAGACGTGCAGACATTGAGACTGAGTCTAACTCCATGCCGAGAAAGAAGATGCTCTGAACCGGAGTGAGCTTGCTCTTTTCTCGGTTGACCTGAAGCCCCAAGCGGCTGAGGTGTTTGAGCACCTGGTCTCTGTGAGCACATAGTAACTCTCGGGAGTGGGCCAGTATGAGGCAGTCGTCGAGGTAGTTGAGTATGCGGATGCTGGCTTCTCATAGCGGGACAAGGACTGCCTCTGCGACTTCCGTGAAGACGCGAGGGGACAGAGACATGCCGAAGGGGAGGACTTTGTACTGAAACGCCTGGCCGTCGAACGCGAACCGTAGGAAGGGTTGGTGTTGCGGCAGAATTGAGACGTGGAAGTGCGCGTCCTTCAGGTCTACCGCTGCGAACCAATCTAGGTGCCGGACGCATATTAAGATACACTTTGCGTGGGCATTTTGAACGGGAGTTTGAGCAGTGCTCGGTTGAAAAAACTCGAAAGTCCAAGATTGTTCGTAAGCTGCCGCCTTTCTTGGGTACAACGAAGTAAGGGCTGTAGAGACCCTTCTCCATTTCGGTTGGGGGGAAAGGCCCTATTACGTCTTTGCGCAGGGATTTGGCATGTTTGCCGTCTACTGCGGAAACGAACACCCCGCGAAGAGGGGGGCGGGGCCTGGCAAACTGATTTGCGTACCCGAGTCGAATGGTCCGGTACAGCCAGCGTGACGGGTTGGGCAATGAAAGCCACGTCTCCAAGCTCCGTGCTGGGGGTACCAAGGGGACGAGTATTTTGGATGTACCCGGCGGGGGCTTCGCAGCGGGGCGAAGCAGGTAGTGTGGCGTCAGGAGGCAAGGGTGCGTCCCAAGGCTTTGGTGCTGAGAACAAACTCGAAGCACTTACCTTGCTCTGCGCCCGGTAGGGGGCGGGTTCGTGACTGGAGGAGGAGGTCCGGTTGTAGGCGTCCTCTAGACTCGTCAGAACCGGCCGGCCGGGGGACAGTCGTGGGGCTGAAGGCGGACTGTGGCCGCGTCCAGCATGCCGGGACTGTTGAGGCCTGGCAGAAAAGTGCCGTGAGAACGGCATTTGCGGGCCAGGTGACTCAGAGACAAAAAAGTCTGCGACCGCTCTACCGCCGAGGATAGTGAGAGCGGAGGAGCGAGGAAGCTTGGCTTGCTCAGCTCGTCATGCACGTCCGGGAAGAAAGGAACCGGGGGGGGTGCGTGGCTGTGAGCGGCGCACATGCCCGTGGAACCAATCAAATAGTCATGAGGGGGACAGGATTTCTCCGGTCAAACCTCATGCTCACGGTACCCGGGGAAGCATATCGGACCTCTGTGCATCAGGCTAAGACTGGCCGCGCAGACCCGGAGGTGGCGGCGCAGATGAGTCATCAACATCAGACGCCGCTGTAATGCTCTCCGATGCAGCGGTGATTATCGCATCCAATCCCGGGAGCTCTAGGGACCGGCAGGCCGGCCGTGAAGCGGGCAGCACTCATCCCGAGCAAATGGGAGCAAGCAAGCGTGCCGGGGAGGCGGGTGGTTCGTGGGGATTTACCCGGCGAACAGGCCCGTCATTGTCCCCAAATCATCTTCATCGCCCGCAGCGCCTGCCTCGATCCTGTGGGAAAGATGCGAGGCGCGGGGGGCGGCTGAAGTGGCTTTCTCTCATGACAAAAGAAAGCCGGTGACCACAATGCTGCCACAGTTATGTTCTCGCACTGAGAACATAACCTATTGAAGAGAAATCGCTCATCCCGAGCTCGGACGGAAGCCAGCAAGCGTACCGGGGAGGCGGGAGGTTCGCAGGGATTTTCCCGGCGAACACAGCCCATCTTTGCCCCCAAATCACCTTCATCGCCCGCGGCGCCTGCCCCAATCCCGTGGGAAAGAGGCGAGGCGCGGGGGGCGGCTGAAGTGGCTTTCTCTCATGACAAAAGAAAGCCGGTGACCGCAATGCTGTTATGGCTATGTTCTCGCACTGAAAACATAGACCATTCATAAAAAACGCTGCCTGCATGTAATCGCAACCCAGGTACGTCAGGCATTTTTTATGATCATCGGAGGTGGGGAGAAATTAACCGCATCCAGAAACTACACAGAGGCGGAAACCTGTCTTTAAAAAGACGCGTCCTGAAAAGGACGTTCAACGCCGCTGTGTATTGCTCTTTTAAACAACTCTTTAGAGTTTGGGTTTCTGCACTGTCGAAGCGCCATGGGGCAATTGCACTACCATGCAAGAGGGAGAAATCGCCGCTGTAATGCCCCATCAATCCAACAGCATGCAGAGCGTCAGAGGAATACTGGAACTGGTGTGATCTCACACGAACAGCATGCACAACCATAGGCTCTGAAGAAAATTTCTGAATGAACTCTAGTATTTGCCTCGCCTTTGTACCCGTATGTCCGGGGCCGGGGTATGCAAATACTAGCTGCCAACTTCTCATTGGCCATTTTTCATAGATCAGAGGTATATTCGGTGCTCAAGAGAGACCCCTAGTGTCACTTCTCCGACACAACGTGGAGAGAGCGACAGAAGGGGAACAGCAGATGCATATTGAAATGTTAGTAGGCACACATATGAATAAACTCCCATATTCAACATCTCAATAACAAAAATGTATTTAGTTCCATATTTACTTCATGCAAATGATTGACAACATAAATGTGAATAACTGTCAAATCTCATTCTGACACTGGATGAAGTGGAATCTGAAGTGGGTTTGGAATTCCACATGGTGGAAGGATGTTATCAGAAAATCACTGAAACTCTTGTTCAGAAATTAATCCACTATTAATATCCATCCTTCAGGAATACACCAATAGAAAGCCTCACATCTGGTCCTAGTATTTAACCTGTACATTACACCAGTAACTAACAGTTACATTGATAAATATATGGATTAATGACATCACGCTAATTTTTGTCCAGATAGATTAAATAATAAAAAAAATACAGAATTCACATAAAATTGTCCACCAAAATCAAAGACAGAGTTCGGAATCGCATACTACCAAGCTCCTAATATTTCTGCCTTATATGGCAGAAATAGTTATAATAGTATGGCAGTATGTCATTCTGAACTCAGCCAGAGTCATGTGGTGAAACCCAGGGGTTTTCAAGTTGGTGTCCAGGGACCCCCAGAGGGCCAAAGGGGGGTGCTAGGGGATCCATGTTAATTTTCAGAGAAGAGTGTAAAAAAATGAATAACAAAGTAAACATTTGCCAAATTTGGCAGAATGTTTCAGAATTAAAATAGATAGGGAAAATGTTATCCCTCATTACTGTAATAGTAGGTTGAAAGAAGATATGTGGCTAACTTAAGACAAAGTAAATGTTTTTATATTTTAATAACATTTATGGTTACACCACTTGACATTCAAGTAATTAAATATATATATTATAATATCAATATTATCAATATTTATTTAACCATGAATGAATATTTATTTGCTCAGTTTTATGACACACCTTGAGAGATGTTTCCACATTCTAACATAGGCCTAAAAGAAAACATCTCAGCAACATGTGAGGTCATCCATCTTACGCAAGGAAAACATCCTCTTAATGTGGTGGAAAAAGCCAGAACTGTAATGGCCATCATTATGAGCACATCATTGAGTGTCTAATGATTTTTGCATTGAGCAACAGATGGCAGAATATGAAGAAAAATAATTGGTCTACAGTCAGTGTCAGTGGCAACATAGATACTTTAGCTCTCATCAGCTGTATCTTTAATACAAATGAAACGTCTCGGGTTACTTGAATGTAACCCTTGTTCCCTGATAAAAGTGGAACGAGATGCTGCGCTGAAAGCGCTTTGGGAACAACTTCATGTGTGTGTGACCAGATGTGAATATGTGTGTAACACGTCAATAAACATTGACTGGAATTTATAGCCTCTGCCGTTGTAATCATTGGATGCACCTGGGGCTGGGCTATAAATAGATGCGTAACTCAGCTTCGTCGTCAGGTATTTTGTCTGAAGAGCAGACCTGGGGCATCCCAGTGCGGCAGGGAAGTGCAGCATCTCATTCCGCTTTTATCAGGGAACAAGGGTTCCATTCAAGTAACCCGAGACGTTCCCTTTACAAAAAGCTACACTTCTGATGCTGCACTGAAAGCACTTTGGGAACGAGAATACCCACACCGCCACACTGGGGCTGTCCGGACCCCCTACGGTTGTGTAGTGTGCTCACAAGAGCATGAGAGGTCTCAGAACAGAGCTTGAGATGTCGACTCAAGGACAGAAGAGCCCGGAGTCGCATGAACATCTAAACTATAAAATCTAATGAATGCGTGCGGAGAGGACCAACCGCATCACAAACATGTTGCAGAGGGACACCTCTAGCCAAGGCTTTGGAGGAGCCAACCCCTCTGGTAGAGTGAGCCCTGATACTTACTGGCGAAGCTTGACTGCGCACCTCGTAGGCCAGTGCAATATCCTCCCTCACCCAATGCGACATAGTCTGCTTGGTGGCGGCCGCCCCCCTGTTGCAGCCCCCATTGCAAAGAATTGTTGCCCTGACTTACACCACTGGCTAGTGCGGTGGACATAAATCTGAAGGGCACAGACCGGACAAAGTCTGTGAAGTCTTTCCTGCTCCGGCGTTGTGGGAGCAGCTGGTTTCGAGAGTGACCGGGTTTAAGGTCGAGAAAGGCACCTTAGGCAGGTAGTCAGGATGAGGGTGCAAAATTGCTTTGGTCATTCCTGGGGCAAACTCTAAACAGGCTGGATCTGCATTACGTACACTGCATCATCTTTCAAAGACACCCCATTTATTGGCGTAACTCCTAGTAAAGGGAAACACATACAGGCGCATTCTGGGCCATGGGGGGCTGGGTGACTCAGAGGGAAGTAGGGGAGACATTGTGCTGTTTGTTGAGGCAAAGAGGTCCACTTCTGCCCTATAAAATCTCACCCAGATTTGTTCCAAGTAGAGGGAGCCTTAGCACTTAAAATGGTCTCGATAACCCCAGGAGAAAGCCCTGTGTACCTCAGTTGGTACCCTTCACAGGCCAAAAATGAAGGTTCCACACCTCAGGCCGGGGATGAAATATTGTCCCCTGTCCCTTCGATAGAAGGTCCCTACTGTCCAGAATCAACCAGGCGAGCCGTCGAGGAGAGACATTATCTCCGAGAACCATACCCTGTTCGGCCAGCGCGGCGCTCCCTTGCTGGCGAACTCTGGCCAAGACTCCCAGGAGTAGAGAAACCGGAGGAATACGCATACATACGCATTCTGGGCCATGTATGTGGGGGCTGGGTGACTCAGAGAGAAGTAGAGGAGACATTGCGCTGTTAGTCGAGGTAAAGAGGTCCACTTCTGCCCTGAAAAATCTCACCCAGATTTGTTCCACTACCTCGGGGTGGAATTTCCACTCCCCCATCAGTATTTCCTGTCTGGACAGTAAATCTGATCCCACATTCAGGCATCCAGGGATATAAGCTGCCCTGAGTGACAGGAGCTTGCCCTGGGCCCCAAGGTGAATCCGACATGCCAGAAAATTCAGTTGACGTGAACGTGGACCTCCTTGGCGGTTTATGTAAGAGACTACCACTATATTGTCCACACGCACCAAGACAAGGCAGCCTCTGGAGGAAGTATTTCAGGGCCAGAAATACAGCCATCAGCTCGAGACAGTTAATGTGACAATCGAGTTGATGACTCTCCATCCCCTTGAGCTGGACGACCACTTAAGACCGCTACCCAGCCCGTCAGGGAGGTGTCTGTCATTAGCAAACTGCGACGACAAGACACACCTAGAGTGAGACCCAAAGTGAGGAACCGGGTTCTGAACCACATTGAAAGGGTACGTAGCATGTGGCACGTAACCCTTATCAGCCTAGGGGATTGGCCCTTGGATGAAATCCCCTGGCTTTGAGCCACAACTGAAATGGTCTCATGTGCAAAAGGTCCAAAGGGATCACCGAGGACGCAGTTGCCATGAGACCTAATAGTCATTGATACTGACGAACAGTGCAACCTTGGCCTAGCCTGACTTTGCTCAGGCTGTTCTGAATGGACTTGATTCGAGTGGGAGACAATTGTGCCCGCACTGTGATCGAATTCCCTACGATCCCCAGATAGGTCATTTTCTGAGTGGGAGAGAGGATGCTTTTCTTGGCATTGAGCCTCAACCCCAGAGAAACCAGATGAGCTAAGACAATATCCCTGTGCTGTAAAGCCAGTTCTTGTGACTGTGCTAGTATCAGCCAGTCGTCTATGTAATTCAGAATGCGGATGCCCTGGAGTCGCAAATGAGCCAGTTCTGCATCCATGCATTTCGTGAATGTGCGGGTTAATAGGGCTAGGCCGAATGGAAGAACCCCATACTTGAAGGCTTCGCCCCCCGAAAGCAAACCTCAGGAACTTCCTGAGCTGTGGCAAAATTTCTATATGAAGATATGCGTCCATGAGATCGATCGTGACCAGCCAAACGTGATGTTGGGCTTGTAACACGATCGTCTTGATAGTTAGCATCTTGGACTTGAACACCCTAACTGAGCAGTTCAAGCCTTGAAGATCTAAGGTCAGACACAAACCCCCACCCTTCTTGGGAACCAGGAAGTATTTGCTGTAATAACCTGACTCTTTCTCTGGAAGGGGAATACGTTCTATGGCCCCTTAGACCGAGAGATTTTGCAGTTCTTTCCACAGTAGACATGCCTGCTCCGGTTTACGGTAGTGGGGACCACGCCGTTGAAACACGGAGGGTGGCGAGCAAATTTAATTCTGTAGCCCTTTCCACTGTTCTTAGGACTCACATAAAAATATCTGGCAGAAGTTTCCACGCTGCCAGGTTCTCTGAGATGGGTATTAATTTTGACACTTCCTGTTGAGGGGATGTCTGGTGTTCCGCATCCTGGACTAAGGCAGGAAACAGCGGTACACCCAACTTTTCATTGGAAGCCTCTAACTCCAGAAACACCAGGTTTCATAGGGGTACCGGGAGGGGCGAAGTGGATGACACACGCGCCCCGTCCCGAGGGGAGCTACCCCCATAAAGCTGGGTGCAAGACCGTCGGGGTTTCTTCCTCTTAGAAATTACTTTTGGCTTTTGAGGGCGACGAGCCTGTCCCCAGTCTTTACGTGGGGGAGCACGACTCGCCACGCTTTGTTTCTGAGCCTCGCTTCTAGCAGGATCAGGACGGGTCCGGGCCCGCCCCCTGAGTGTGGCGAGGAAAAAACTACCCAAATGCTTCCTCGTGGCTTTTCGCCTCCTGGCACAGGCTGTCTGCTTGGTCGCACGGAGAGATAGATCCGTGGCTTGACGAAGCTCAGAGAAAGCTTCCTCGTCGAGCGTAATATCCGCACTCAGGTCCTTTAGCAGGTCAGCCTGGTATGCCTGCAAGACTGTCATAGTGTGCAGAGCAGCACCAGCCTGACCAGCTGCTTGATAAGCCCTCCCCACTAGCATGGAGGTAGTCCTGCATGGCTTTGTGGGGAGAGTGGGTCTCTTTAGTGATGATGTCGAGCCAGGCGAGAGATAACCCGCAAGTGTCTCCTCTACCGGCGGCATCAACGAATAGCTCCGTGTCTCAGCACCTACGATAGTCGAATATGTTGACATCAAGGACACGAAGACACAGGAAGTAAAAAGATTCCTTCATGAACGAGAAAGCTCGTCATGGAGTTCATCAAAGAAAGGAAGGGACTAATATAACGTTCCCTTCCTCTTTTTTTTTTTTTAGCCACCAGACAGAAATCTGTCTTATAGTTTGGAGCATTTGGGGGGGGGATCTCTTGTTCGCGTGGCCAGTCTAGCAGTAGTCTGGCCACAGCCCGAGTAACCACCTTGAGTAATTTCTCAACCGCTTTATTATTATGCATGGAATGTACCAAGGTTCAGCGCCCCCCTCGTAAAACGAGAAGGATCAGCTGGATCTGGGGAGAGAGTGAGCGATAGGGATGGACCCGTCTCTCGCTCCTCAGCCAGATAGATGCGAGAGCCCCACAATGAAAGAGTGGGCGCTGACTCCCGGAAGTAAGCGAGGCGAGTGCGAAGCATTTTGCTTGAAAGCAGATAGCAATGCTCGCACCCGCCCCAACGCGAGAGCAGCATGCTCTTCCCCCAAACAGACGAAGCAAAGCTGATGCATGTCCCTCTCAGCCATAGAGCGGAGACAGGGGAACACACATCATTTGCCCTGCATTCTGTCATATTTTCCCCCCTTTTTTTGGGGCGAAAGAAAGAGAGAAAAGAGAAAAGGTCTTTTGCGCACTGCCTAACAAATTCTAACTCCTAACAGAGGAAAGAAAGTTCTGACAGGCTCGTGAAAGCACACGCACACAGAATGATCTCTGAAGACCAAAAATCTGACGACGCGCTGGTTACGCATCTATTTATAGCCCAGCCCCAGGTGCATCCAATGATTAAACCGGCAGAGGCTATAAATTCCGGTCAATGTTCATTGACGTGTTACACACATATTCACAGCTGGTCATACACACATGAAGTTGTTCCCAAAGTGCTTTCAGCGCAGCATCAGAAGTGTAGATTTCTGTAAAGGGAACAATATTTACACTATTAAAATAAAAAATTATGTACCACGAATTCCCTCAAGAGTGACATTCAGTGAGAGACAGAAAATGTGTTTGTAGTAGCCCATGTGGTGCTGTGGTGCATTTAATTTAATCTGAATTGAATTACAGAAAAGAGGAAACTTCACTGGATTGTGCATTCAGTGTAAAAATTCAGACACTGCTGTTGAAATGCTGACACATACTGTGCACTACGCATAACTTAAATAGATTTTTCAAAATTGAAAAATGGAAGAGGCAAGTTATTAGTTTGCATGTTGAGTCATGCGGAGACAGATTTCCTGAAGAAATTATTAATTGCATTTTCTCCCTGTTCATGTTCTCATTTTCAACTCCACTCCATCTCGAATCTCAAAAGAGTGTCGTAGCTGTTCTCCAAACACATTACATTGGCACTGAAAAATATGATCTCATCCCTTTTAAAGATAAAAAGAACAAACAAAACAAAGAAGCCCTACAAATTACCTTAAGTGAAGCCAATACCCTGAGACAGAACTAGGCCACAGAATGAGTTGTTTTGCTTTTATAATGAATCTAGTGAGAGAGCTGTGGTATGAATCCTCACAGTCCACTAATTAAATCTGTTCTTAGTTGCTAGAGACTGTCCTAGTTTTAATGGGACTGATCTTTTCACCCCCTGTGCTCCTCACCCTGGATCTATCCAATGACTCACAGACAGTATAACCCAAGAGAGAGGAATTGTGTTTCATGTGTCTTACTGTAACCCGCACACACACACACAAGATGAGACAGTCACAATGTCGGATGAAACTGCTTTATTAATAGAAAGCAGTGCAGGCAAAAGTACAAAGGGCAAATCCAGTGAAGAGTTGTCGAGGGAAGCGTAGGGTCAAAAGCCGGGGAATCAAAGTATCGTAAGGGGCAAATCCGGGAGAGAGTGGTAAACGAGAGCGGGAGGTCGAAGCCGGGAAAACAGTTAACAATTAGGGCGAAGAACTAGACGGGACTAGCGGGATCAAAGACAGGGGAACAAGGGGAGCTGGCAAGCTAAGGGGTAAACAAGAGGAGGTCAGAACTAGACGAGACTAGCGGGGGGCAAAGATACGGGAAACTAAACACAATAACCAACACCCGTGAAACGGATGTGCAGTGGTATTTATAGGGGAAGGTGCAGGTGTAAACAATGAAAGGTGATGAGACGAGTGCAGGTGAGACTAATGTGCAGGAGGATTGGAAGCGCGTGAGAAATTCGAGGAAGGGAGATAACCTACGAGCATGTGAGCGAGTAGGAGCAAAGTGGGCGTGAGGGCTCGAGTGAGCAAAAAGAGCGTGAAAAGCTCGAGGGGGCGGAGCGAGGGAGTGAGGTCGAGGGAGTGAGTGTGTGTGCGACGAAGCGGGGATGGGACAGAGGAGCGGGGTTCGTGACAGTACTCCCCCCTCTGAATAGGACGGCTCCTGACGGCCGCGGGAGGCAGTGCAGGATGATCGGGGGACAGACAACGGGAAGTGAGACAGTCCATGGGCAGTTCAAGGTAAGGTTAGGGGGAACATAGTGGACAGGCGGGTGGTCGGGAGATCTAGGGGGCAGCCATAGGGCAGAGACTGGGTCAGGGGATCTGGAAGGCGACTGGAGGACAGGGACTGGGTCCGGGGGTCTGGAAGGTGACCACCGGACATGAACAGGGTCAGGAGGCCAGGGAAGAGGCCACAGGACAGGGAGAGTGTCAGGGGGCCACCGGACAGGATCAGGGGGCCAGGGAAGAGCCGTGAAAGGCCGAGCCGTGGAGGACTTGGGAGACGGAGCCTTGGAAGACGGAGCCGTGAGAGACTCGGCAGGCGGGTTACTGAGAGGCTGAGGAGGCGGCGCCATGGGGAGCCCAAGAGACAGGGCAGAGGGAGGTGGTGCCGCAGGAGGCTCTAGAGGCGGAGGCCTGGAAGGCTCTGGAGGTGGAGCCGAAGGAGGCTTTGGGGCGAAGGCCTGGAAGGCTCAGGAGGCGGAGCCAATGACAGTGGCGCCGTGGGCGGCTCTAGCGAGGTAGGCCTGGAAGGCTCTGGAGGTGGAGCCGAAGGAGGCTTTAGGGGTGAAGGCCTGGAAGGCTCAGGAGGTGGAGCCGATGACGGTGGCGCTGTGGGAGGCTCTAGCGAAGTAAGCCTGGAAGGCTCTGGAGGTGGAGCCAAGGGAGGTGGCGCCGTGGGAGGTCCCGAGGCGACGACCTGGCAGGCTCTGTAGTCTCGGGGGGTAGAGCCGTAGCAGGCTCGAGGGGCGGAGCTCTAGAAAGCTCTGGAGTCTTTGGGATCAGAGCCGTGAGAGGCTCGGGAGGTGGAGCCGTGGGAGGCTCTGGAGGGGGAGCTGTAGGAGGCCCGGGAGGCGGAGCCGTAGGAGGCTCGAGAGGCGGAGCCATAGGAGGCTCGGGAGGCGGAGCCGTAGAAAGCTCTGGAGTCTTTGGGAGCAGAGCCGTGAGAGGCTCGGGAGGTGGAGCCGTGGGAGGCTCGAGAGACGAAGCCATGAGAGGCTTGAGGGGTGGAGCCATGAAAGACTCGAGGGGTGGAGCCCTGAGAGGCTCGAGGGGAGGAGGAGCCTTGAGAGGCTCGAGAGGGGAAGTCCTGAGAGGCTTGAGAGGGGGAGGAGCCCTGAGAGACTCGAGAGGCGAAGCCGTGAGAGGCTTGAGGGGTGGAGCCATGAAAGGCTCGAGGGGAGGAGGAGCCCTGAAAGACTAGAGAGGGGAAGCCCTGAGAGGCTTGAGAGGGGGAGGAGCCCTGAGAGACTCGAGAGGCGAAGCCGTGAGAGGCTTGAGGGGTGGAGCCATGAAAGACTCGTGAGAAACCCTAGGAGGCTTGAGAGGGGGAGCTCTGGGAGGCTCGAGAGGAGGAGCCTTGGGAGGCTCGGAGGTGGAGGCAGGCGAGGCCGCGAGGGGCTCTGAGGGGCTGAGCAGAGAGACTGGCAGAGCCGTGGAAGACTCTGGGGGCGGATCAGAACCTGGCAGAGCCGTGGAAGACTCTGGGGGCGGAGCAGAACCCGGCAGAGCCGTGGAAGACTCTGGGGGCGGAGCAGAACCCGGCAGAGCCGTGGAAGACTCTGAGGGAACCTCTGCGGTCTTGAGCACAAGACGAGACTGGGGAGAAGTGGCCCTCTTCCTTCTCTTACGTCTTCGGCCAACAGGGGACGTGGCCATGGGGACGGTCGAGGCTACAGGCGCTGGCTCTGGGGCGGTCGAGGCAACAGGCGCTGGCTCACTGACCGTGGCAGACATGGGCGCTGGCTCGTTGGCCGTGGCGGGCATGGGCGCTGGCTCATTGGCCTTGACGGGCATGGGCACTGGCTCATTGGCCGTGGCGGGCATGGGCGCTGGCTCGTTGCCCGTGGCGGGCATGGGCGCTGGCTCGTGGGCCATGGGCGCTGGCTCGTTGGCCGTGGTAGGCATGGGAGTTGACTCGCTGGCCGTGCCAGGCTTCGAGGCTGGGGCCGTGACAGGCTTCGGGACTAGGGCCGTGTCCGGCTTCGGGACTGGGGCCGTGACAGGCCTCGAGACGGGGGCCGTGGTGTGGAGCGCTGGTTCAGTGTCTGCCTCCCCCACAGTAAACAAGGAACCAGCGTACAGTAGGGCGAGGTCAATAAACTGAGCCAGGTTGAGAGAGCAGCGACCACCAGGCATGAATGATGAGGTTGGCTCATTCAGTCCAAATTGAAAAATGGTTTTCAGAGCCACCTCATTAAAATTCACCTGGTTGGCCAGGGCACAAAAATCCACAACATAAACCTCCAAGGGTTGACTCCCCTGACGCAACCCCACGAGTCGGGCCGCTGGCTCCATAATGTCGAGGGCGGGGTTATGAGTTACACAACCGCTGCCTCGCATAAAAAACCCTTGGTCAGCGTCCGAAGAGCCATAAAACCTCTCCGGGGTGGAGAGTGCACGGCGCTCAGAAATGCACTGGAGGCATAAACGGGCTCAGGGGCAGACACAGGTGAAATAGGGTGAAACAAATCAGAAATAGCGCATACCTGCTGCCCCTGGGCCGTGAGCGCGTGGTCATCTCTCCACACTGTAGCTCCTCGCGCCGAATGTGACGTGCTTCTCCGCTCTAGTGAGCTGCGCGAATCCTTAGCGCGGGGCATTGTGACTGTCAACGGTGAGGTTGGTTATTTTGTAACCCGCACACACACACACACACAAGATGAGACAGTCACAATGTCGGATGAAACTGCTTTATTAATAGAAAGCAGTGCAGGCAAAAGTACAAAGGGCAAATCCAGTGAAGAGTTGTCGAGGGAAGCGTAGGGTCAAAAGCCGGGGAATCAAAGTATCGTAAGGGGCAAATCCGGGAGAGAGTGGTAAACGAGAGCGGGAGGTTGAAGCCGGGAAAACAGTTAACAATTAGGGCGAAGAACTAGACGGGACTAGCAGGATCAAAGACAGGGGAACAAGGGGAGCTGGCAAGCTAAGGGTAAACAAGAGGAGGTCAGAACTAGACGAGACTAGCGGGGGGCAAAGATACGGGAAACTAAACACAATAACCAACACCCGTGAAACGGATGTGCAGTGGTATTTATAGGGGAAGGTGCAGGTGTAAACAATGAAAGGTGATGAGACGAGTGCAGGTGAGACTAATGTGCAGGAGGATTGGAAGCGCGTGAGAAACTCGAGGAAGGGAGATAACCTACGAGCATGTGAGCGAGTAGGAGCAAAGTGGGCGAGGGAGTGAGGTCGAGGGAGTGAGTGTGTGTGCGACGAAGCGGGGATGGGGCAGAGGAGCGGGGTTCATGACACTTAGATAATAACCTTTTCACAATGTTCTTATATAAACAGTATGTAACATTAATTTTGTGTATTATTTATTCATTGTCATAATAATTATTTATTTATTTATGTATATATAATTAATTTATCTTTTAACAATGCATTATCACTTCTAAACATTTTATATTGAATTATTTACTTTATTTACGATTACACTCATCTTTTTATGGTAACACTTTACAATAAAATTATATTTGTTAACATTAGTTAATGCATTTTAGTTAATTATTTACTTTATTTATGATTACACTCCTCATCTTTTTATGGTAACACTTTACAATAAAATTATATTCGTTAACATTAGTTAATGCATGATACAAACAATGAACAATATTATTTTGACAGCATTTATTAATCTTAGTTCAAATTAGTCAATAAAAATACAATATTTTATTGTTTGTTCATGTTAGTTCTTTAACTAACGTTAACATATACAACTTTTGATAAATATGGTTTCAGTATATGTTGAAACTAACATTAACCAAGATTAGTAAATGCTGTTAAATACTGTTCATTGTTAGTTTATAATAATGTTAAAAAATGAAACCTTATTGTAAAGTGTTACCTGCTTTTATTTGCTTTTATATTGATTTGGATCTTTATATTGATATACATTCATCTTTTTATTGTTCCCCTAGGAAGTAGAGCAAGAGTGAACAAATGTGAACTGCTTATGGTTTAGTAGTTACTCAACGTAAAAAGTTTACCCCATGCTGTAATGTATTTATTATTTTTACCCATTCCTTAATGGAGATGGGGAGTCTGTCTCTGTCACACTTATTTTAGGGTTACATTTGAATTTTGTGCATTAGCACAAAAAAGAGCTTCTAAAACTAATTGTGTAACCACAAGAAACATTTCAACGTATATTATTCACATTTGTGGTGTCCTATATTCATGGGTGTAAAAAGTTATAAAGTGAATGTATGGATACTGAGTGAACATTTTCTCAATTAAAAGTCCAGGTATCTAGCCAAAAACCTTCTTGAGTGAAAGTAAAAAATTATTCACATGAAACTGTACTTAAATATTAAAAAAGTAACTTTTTTTCCTTGCTAGAATGAAATCAAGAGAGGAGATTGTGTGAGAGTGTTGTTAAATTTGATTGGTTTGTTAAGTCACCTTTTTACTCTCTCTGAAGACTGGAATTCGCAACCTGGTCAAAGAATCATGTTACAATAACTTCATTTTTGCAAAATTATTTTTATGTGGCCTGTTGTACCTAACACAGCAATTCTCTGGTGGAATGAACACTAGAGGCACTAAAACAACAATTACTTTTATCCCCTTTCACTCAAAACACGATTAAAACCACAGCTTATCAGTTCAAAAACACATACTTTTTGCCTTGATCCTCACAAAAAGCTATCTTATAACATATATACTATAGCACATGACTAATTTTAACATTTGCATTACATAATCAACTATATTTACAAGCTTGTTTAAGTGTGATCAAATTGCGCGGTAGCTAAACTGACAAAGTGCTGAATATGCGATACAACCTGGACCTGAAAGGCACAAGAGTAGACACGTGAGCCAGCGTTTTTGAAGCACCACAAAATGACATGGTTGCTTCAGAAATGTAGTTCCTCGTCTGTCGCTCACTTCGATGTTGTGTCGAAGAAGCGACACTAGGGGTCTCTCTTGCATGCTGAATATAGCTCTGATCTATGAAAAAAGGCCAATGAGAAGCTGGCGGACAGAATTTGCATGTCCCGCCCCCAGACATACGGGTATAAAGGCGGGGAAATGCATCTGTTTCAGCCGATAGTCGTGCATGCAGCAAGCTGCAAGTCACACAGACCTGTTCCTCTTACCTCTGGTCGATCTGCTGTTGGATCTACGGCGCACATCAGCGGCTTTCTCTTTCTCTGCACAGCAATGCAGTTTGTCTCTGGGCGCTTCGACAGCTTCGACAACTTAAAAGAGTTTAAAAGAGTGATTTTCTCTAAAAGAGTATTTTCCTCTAAAATAGCAATACACAGTGGCATCGAACGTCCTTTTCAGGACGCGTCTTTATAAAGATGCCCTTCTGCCCCTGTGTAGTTCCTGGATGCGGTAGAGTGCTCTGTTTTGTGTGTCTGGGCTGCGATCACACCGAGGCAGCGTTTGTGGATGGCTCATTTTCTCACTGCGAGAACATGACCATGGCAACGTTGCAGTCGCGGCTTTCCTTCAACCGAAGGAACGCCACTCCAGCCGCCCCCCGTGTCACTCCTTCTTCCCACAGGATTGAGGATGACGTGGCTGGTGATGGAGGCAATCTCGGGGTGGCAGCAGGCTCGGTTTCACCGGGTACGTCCCTGCGAACCTCCCGCCCCCCCGGCACGCTCGTTGACTTCCGTCCGGGCTCGAGGCAACAGCGGCTCACCTCACAGCCAGCCTGCCTATCCTCTAGAGCCCCCCAAGCTGGATGAGCTCACCGCCTTCGGGCCAGCACGCCCAGGATGAGCCTGATGCCCAGATGTCCGACATGCTTGCACAGGCCGCTGCCAGCGTGGAGCTGGACTGGAAACCTCCGTCCTCCCCACAGCCATCGTGGTTGGATGATTGGTTCCTGGGGTCTGCGTGCCGCTCAAAGCCAAGCCCCTCCCCCGGTCCCTTTCTTCCCGGAGGTGCATGATGAGCTGACGAATGCATGGAGAGCATCCCTCTCTGCTCGTCACAAAGCCCCTCGCTCATCCACTCTCACTACCCTCGACGGCGGAGCGGCCCACAGATAGGGCGGTTGCATTCCACCTATGCCCTGAGGTCGCCCTGTGCTCCCCTGCAAGGCCTGTAGGACAACGTCATCATTGACCGCCAAAGCCTACAGCGCCATCGGACAGGCCGCTTCCGCCCTGCATGCCATGCCCCTCCTGCAAGTCCACCAGGCCAAGGCACTTAAAGATCTGCACAAAGGTAGTCCTGATCCCGACATGCTGCAGGAACTGCGCTCAGCAACCGACCTCGCCCTCAGGGCCACGAAGGCCACAGTGCAGTCACTCGGGCAGGCGATGGCCACTCTCGTGGTTCAGGAACGTCATCTGTGGCTGAACTTGGTCGAGATGCACGAGATGGACAATACACGCTTCCTCGACACGCTGTTCTCCCAGTTCGGCCTCTTCGGACTTTGCCCAGCAGTTCTCTGCGGTGAAGAAGCAGACGGAGGCCATTTCACATATCCTGCCCCGCCGCAACCCTGCCACCTCGGGCCAAGCCCCGTCTGCTCGCTGAGGGTGTCCTCATTTCCCAACCCGTCTCGTTGGCTGGCCAAGAACATTCGACTCAGTTTGCCAGGCCCGCGCCCCTTTTCTCGGCATTGAGTTGGATTCAGTCTCAATGTCAGTGCGCCACAGAGCATGTACAGTCAGTTCTGAAATGCCTCGCCACCTTCAGGCCAGGCACAATGGTCCCTTTAAGACTTTTCCAGAAGCTCCTGGGGCATATGGCATCCTCTGCGGCAGGCGACCTAGCGCCCTTTCCCTCGGCTGAGGTAATACCGTGCGCTTTTTCTCCCAGGAGAGCCCACTCACTCGGCTCCCTTGATGACTCCTCCCTAGCCCTGTGGGTCCGCAATTCAGCAGAGGAATTCGCCGACCCAATCCACTGTGGGTACTCAAATCTACCCTGTACTGGAATAGGTGCTCCACAGTTTAGGGCTCCTACGTGGACGTTCCGCCTGTGTGTATTTTCCGCGGTACGGTCTCCTTACAAGTGGACCTGCATCTCCCTTGGGCAGTTCCCGCTGCTTCCCGGTCACCGTGTCTGTAGCAACTCCTCCCTCCGAAGAGGCGGAATCTACCACCGCACCACTTCACCCATGTGACCTAAAAGCCCATGTGGTGTATTTTGCCACTTTTACCTCCCCCTCTCTGGGCGGGTGTGGTCTCCGTAGGGATTTTTCCCCCCGTAAGATTAGGAAACTGGGTAAGACCCCCTTCCCACGATGCATGTAAGGGCCCCAGCCGTTTTGCTCTATGCGAGAAACATAGAGAGAAAAGAGGCCCGGCTAGGCTCGGCCCTTTCCCAGGTTGGCAAGCGTCACCTTGTTCCCCTGTCTAGTGTAACTATAAGGGTTCCGACGACTATATGGCGCATTGGGGAAGGGTACGTGCAGTCTGATACAGCTGGTAGTTTTGGCACGTGAAGTACCTGCCTGCTCCTAAGTCAGCAGTACACGTACACGGCTCAGCGCATGGCGTGATTTAAATTGGACCCCTAGTGTTGCTTCTTCGACACAACGTCGAAGTGAGCGACAGACGTAACATCCGTTCCCTGATGGAGGGAACGAGACGTTGTGTCCTCCCGGCCACGTCGCTGAGCCGAGCCACTGTTGTAGCTGGACCATTTCCAGCTCCTCAGAAAAATCCTGAATGAAACAGACGCATTTTATTTTTATTATCATTATCATAGCTGGTTTTATAGTTGTTATTATTACAATTAATAGTTGCCTAACAACAACAATAACAAATCAGCAAATAAGGACTTTTTTCTAAACACCTACTACTTCTACAGATTAGACAGTTATGCAGTCAAAAATTATCATTCATGTTGCAAATATATATATATATATATATATATATATATATTTGCAACATGAATGATAATATATATATATATATATATATATATATATATATATATATATATATATATATATATATATATATATACAGTACTGTCTAATCTGTAGAAGTAGTAGGTGTTTAGAAAAAAGTTTAGGACAAACTCCATTAGTGCTTCTCACTTCATGCTCAATGTTTTGAATGAATACATCACATTCAAAACACTTACATCGCTTACAAAAAACACTGTATCCGCAAAGCAACCAGCATTGTGGACGACCCCACACACCCCTCACACAAACTCTTTACCCTCCTCCCGTCTGGCAAGAGGTACCGAAGCATTCGGACCCTCACGGCCAGACTGTGTAACAGCTTCTTCCCCCAAGCCATCAGACTTCTCAATACTCAGAGACTGGTTTGACACACACGTGTCCTGAGTTGCACTTTAATTACTGTCACTTTATAACTGTCTGCTACCTCAATAACTGCTATGTGCATAGAACATTATCTCATAGCATGTTATGTTTACATTTTTAGAAACTGTCATCTTTTTGCATTACTGAGTACTGGTCGGCGCTGCACTGTCTATTGTCCTGTTCATTGTCAGTAATTTGTTGTACTGTCCTGTACTTTTTGCACATGTTTGCACGTGCACTTTATATAGGTATATATAGGTAGTTTATATAGGTATTTTATTTCGTTGTGTAGTCTCATGTGGTCCTATGTTGGTCCTTTGTTGTTTTTATGTAGCACCATGGTCCTGGAGGAACGTTGTCTCGTTTTGCTGTGTACTGTACTAACTGTATATGGTTGAAATGACAATAAAAACCACTTGACTTGACTTGACTTGACATTCAGTACGGTCTAGTCACAAATATCTCAAACAATCCGAAGCTCAAATAAGATCCAAAATTCCGCCTCTGAAGATGGTCGGAACCATTGTGAGACACTGCATTTGAAATGACTGTCATCTGTCATATGCAGTGAAAATGTGGCTTCAGTCCAGTAAGACGAAAGAAAATGATCTGCAAAAATGTAATGAGTACTTTTCAATTTTAAATAAAATTGTAAGGAGTAAAAAGTACTATTTTCTAATACTTAAGTATTATTAGTCAGCTACACCCCTGCCTATATTCTATCATAGCTCTATCATAGCAGATAGCTAAAACTACTTTAGACAGAAATACTGCCATCTTCTGGCTTTGAGAATAATTGATACTTAATTTGTTTTTAAAAACAAGTTTATGCAAATATATACATTTGTGCTGCACATTAATCTGAAACAAACCAAAACAAAATACAGTTTTCCTCTGTGATTTTATTTCCAACTATAAATTGATTATTTAGTAAAAATATAATTACTCTCAAACAATGGCACATCATGGCACATTTTTTGGATTTCTAATGTAATTCCTGTGACATACTGAGCAAAAACATAAAGATCTCATAGGAATTTTAAGGAAAAAATTCAAAATACTGAGCACATCTATAAAATGATACTTTAGCAAAATGTAACCTATTTACAGTTTTCCTGTAGTCTTCTGTTATGTTAAATGAAAACAATAACACATTAACCCTCATAGACAGAAGGTACATATATTTCCTCAAAAAATGTATTTTTAGATGTAATAGATGTAAATCTATTAGAAGCATTTTTCATAAAATGCATAATGCCTAGGAATGTATGGAATAAATAAACAGGAATATGTAAACAATTATTGCACTTTTGCAAAATTAGCAATATTCTAAATTCTCAAAAACATTATGCACAAAATAAAACTAATTAAGCATTTTCAATAAACAAATCTAAAAAATATCAAATTTATATATTATTTATAATAAAACAATGACATTAGTTGAGTTAATTTAACAGAACTTGGTCCAGTTTGAAAGTACAATAAACCTTATACGGCATCTGACACTCCACACTTGTCCACACTTTTAAAAGAATGTTCTGCTGGCATAGCTATATCAATTGTATAGCTTATTTTGAGTTTGTATTTCTTGTGTTAGTGAATCTTGACATAATCCTTGCTAAGGTTTAAGTAACAATTCACATATTGTATACCATAATCTGACAGCATAATGTAAAAATATGCAATTCTGTCATCATGTTTGATCTAACTTTAGTAGACATATCAGAACTCACATGAGACTCATCATGTGTTGACTGGACAATATTTTTTTTTTAGAAATGGTTAGTTCACATCAAACAAAAAATGAACATCCTTAAGATGAATTGCACAAATTGAATCATTCAAATACATGATCTAGAAGTTCACAAATTCTGTATAATATACTCAAATTCATATGCCTGTGAACATGCAGAAAATAACCAAAAAGTGAGTGATTATTTGTATAAGTAAACGATTTGCATTTCATACTGTGAGCAAAAAAGGAGGCCCTTTTATGTGACTGTTTGTCTGCCCTGCTGGGGAGAAATACTTCTTCTGTATCTGAACTGAGACAGTGGGTATGTTTGGAATGGAATACTAAAATACTCATACTCTATGCTACACTGCATATACTGTAAACTGCATGTTCATTTGTAATAGTATTCAAAATTGTATGTCCAAAATGTTTAAATCGTAATATGGTACATTGATGTCACATGAATCTCTACATGGCATGTTTACATCAGTTAGAGGTGTCATGATATGATCTAAGAAATACACTTGGACATTTTGGAGTGTTTAACATCATATTGTATGTGAATTTTATAACTTTTGGATGTCCAATTGGGCACTCTTTTTTAAAATTGCATTGAGGAATACAGCATCTCTCTATAGATTGTGCCCTGGTTAAATGCTGAACGTTCTGACAAATATAGTAATTAGTAAGTCATATACTGTAGATATTCAGTGCATTCAGAAAATGTGCATACTGTGCACAGTAAAGATACTACATAACATACTGCATTCCTAGTAGGCGTAATATTGTAGTATGCCATTGTGAACATACCCACCGTCCTACAGCTGACAACAGTCACTGGGTTAGTCTATACTATAAATGTATATGCTCAGAACTGGGAGTCTGCCCCTAGTGTGTTGAGATCATCTCGGGTATATTTCTCTGCACCAGAGCGGAAGCTCGCTGAGATCTCATCAAATGTCCGGCCCTTGGTTTCCGGAACCTTGAAGTAGGTGAAGACGAAGAAGATCAGCAGAAGGACAGTGAAGATGATGAAAACGTATGGGCCCATCAGTTGCTATCAAGGGAAGAATGAGATTATAAAACAGTGAGCATTTGAAGTAATGTGAAAACAACAAGAAAAGTCAAGTCAGTTTTATTTTTATAGCACTTACACATCATAATACACATGGTTTATCAGAAAATGAGGCCTTTATTGTCTATAAAATGTTTAAAAATCCCACTGAACAGCTTTATAGAAAATCATGCTTTATTGTCTTTATGCCTCCAGTGAGCAAGCCAAAGGTGAATGTGGTAAGAATAAAACTCCAAAAGATTATAATCTTGTTCACGTTTCCATACCTCAACATACTGGAAGCACATTCCCACCAAGAAGTTGGCGAACCAATTGGAGAAACCAGCTACAGCAATGGCAGAGGGTCGGGGACCTTGACTAAAGAGTTCTGCCACAATGAACCATGGGATGGGGCCTGGTCCAATCTCAAAGAATGCCACAAAACTGAATATGGCTACAATGCTGACATAGGACATCCATTTCACTTGTTCCTGAAAGGATTTAGAGAGACAGTGTTAAACATTAGCGAATATACACCTTAAACATTACAGTGTACACCCAAAGCACTACAAAAAGTTGCGACCTGAATTGTTACCTTAAGGATATATTTCTACTTGATCAAACCCTTCAAAATTACTTAGTGTGTAACCTAATGAAGTTAGGCTGATTCAGTCACAGTATGAATCAATCCAGTTAATTTAGATGTTACCACGTGAGGCACATTTTCTAGGATATCAGACAAAACATTTTATGATGTAATGGAAATACTGTACATTACTTTAAAATATACATACTAGTAGGGCCATAGCTACAGTCATAAGAACGGACGAAACAGCCATTCCCATCAGCCCAATGAGATGAAGTGATCTTCGGCCAGCCCGCTCCACTATGAACAGCTAAATTAGAAGGGGACAGAAGCATACCACTTATCAACCAACTGACCACCACAGTCACTAGTCTCAGATTAAAATCAGGCTTTGATGGTGAAGTGTATTTGACTTTTTTTGTCCCACCAGCAGCAACAAATTTAAAAGCAATCTGTTTGTTTGAGAAACCCAACTGGGACCCAGTGTCATGAGTTTGGGGCAGGACTACCTGTTTGAATGAATAATGGAGGACAGGGGACTTCTGAAAATGTTTCAATTCCGTTTAGTGCCATTTGGTTGTGCAGAAATAACACACTTCACCTTTAAGATACTGGCATCAGAAAATAAAATATTCACTTGGAATACTTAAATAACTCACCGATACTACCGTGAAAGCTGTGTTCACAACTCCAGCACCAATAGTGGCATATACAGGCTCGGACACTCCTGCATTTTCAAATATTCTAGTAGAATAATAAAACACCTGAAAAACACAATTACACTCAGTGAGTTTGCAAATCACTGTCTACAGCATGGCAAGCATTATCATGCCTTAATACACATAATGGTAATTTTGAATTCATCATTTTACTGTACGTTTTCTAAGACATTAAGCATTAATAGTTATAAATAAAAGGATGGATGGATGGATGGATGGATGGATGGATGGATGGATGGATGCAAGCCTGATTGAATAGATGGATGAATATCTGAAAGAATGTATGTATGAATGAATGGATGGATGGAATCATGAATGGATAGAGGGATGGATGGAAGCCTGAATGGATGGATGGAATAAAGGAAACCTGAATGGATGGGTGGATGGATGGATGGATGGATGGATGGATGGATGGATGGATGGATGGATGGATGTAAGCCTGATTGAATAGATGGATGAATATCTGAAAGAATGTATGTATGAATGAATGGATGGATGGAATCATGAATGGATAGAGGGATGGATGGAAGCCTGAATGGATGGATGGAATAAAGGAAACCTGAATGGATGGGTGGATGGTTGGATAGATGAAAGAATAAATCGATGGATTGATGGATGTATGGATGGATGAATGAATGGATGGAGAAATGGATGAAAGAATAAGTCAATGGAAGAATAAATTGATGGATGAATGGATGGATGGAAGCATGAATGGATGGATGGAATGAAGGAAACCTGAATGGATGGGTGGATGGTTGGATCGATGAAAGAATAAATAGATGGATTGATGGAAGGATGGATGGATGGATGGATGGATGGACTAAAGGAAGGAAGCATGAATGGATAGATGGATGGATGGAAAAAGGAAACCTGAATGGATGGATGGATGAATGGATGGATGGAGAAATGGATGAAATAATAAGTCAATGGAAGAATAAATGATGGATGAATGGATGGATGGAAGCATGAATGGATAAATAGATGGATGGATGGATGGAAGGATGGATGGATGGACTAAAGGAAGGAAGCATGAATGGATAGATGGATGGATGGAATAAAGGAAACCTGAATGGATGGATGGATGGATAGATGGTTGCATGGAAGAATAAGTGGATGGAAGAATAAATGGATGGATAAATGATGGATGGTGGATGGAAGGAAGCATGAATGGATAGTTGATGGATGGATGGATGGAAGTATATATGTAAGATTATATAGATGGATGGCTGGAGGGAAGCACTGATGGAAACATGGATCAAAAGATCACTAGATAAATAAAGAGCAATGCTCACAGCATTGATGCCAGACAACTGCTGGGAGAGCTGCAGCATGATAGCAATGAAGATGGGCTGGCGGTAAAGCTGGGAGCGGAACAGCTCAGGGATAGTGACTGTCTTCTCCCTCATCATCTGCCTGCTTTCCTCCTGCATCTCCTGCATGTCTGCATCCACATCTTCAGTTCCACGTAGCTTCTTAAGCTCTGGAAGTTAGTTATAGGAAGTTAGGATGATTATTAGACATGTGAACAACTCGCTGTATGACTAGTCTTAAAGGGTTACCAGGCACCATTCATTTTCATTGCATCTGTTTTTTTTTTGTTTTTTTTCTTCAGAAAATGAAAGTAAATAGTGACTGAGGCTGTCATTTTGGGGTAAACTTTCCCTTTAATATTTGAGTCTTAAAACATCCAGATTTTGAATATCTAACTCACCACTCTTGGCTTTGGCCTCTTCGTTCTGGTTTATCAGGAGGTAGCGAGGGCTCTCAGGGCAGAATGGCAGTACGGCACATTGAAGTACGGCTGGGATAAAGGTAAAGCCCAGCAGGAAGGGCCACATCGTGGAGTTTCCCATGATTTCTTTAATTCCGAAGACCTACAGAACAAGGCAGGTAATAACAGATAAAACATGCATTATATCTAAATAATAAAAGAGTTCAAATGATTGGTAAAGGTGATCTCAAAATAAAGGGAATATATTAATTCACCTGTGCCATGAGGATTCCAATCACAATGCCAAGTTGATGAAGAGTGCCCAGTGCCCCACGTAATGAAGTTGGGGCAATTTCTCCTACATACATTGGTACAAAGCCTGTGGACAGGCCAGAGTAAAGGCCCACAATGAAACGTCCAATTATAAGCATCTCCCAGGATGCAGCCAGCTTGGAGAAGCCCATTAAAGCAGCAGCGATGAAGGCCAGAACATTAACAATGAGCATTGAATTCCTCCTGTTAAAAGATGAACAAAGGAGAAAATTCTAAGACACATAACTTTGGCATAAAAGCAGTATTTACTTGTAAATTCTAAATGGTTTGTCAAATTACCTTCCAAAACGGTTTACGAAGAGCCCAACTGAGAAGGATCCAAAGATCCCTCCAACAGAGAAAATGGCCACTGAAATGGACCAGAGTGTAGTAAGAGTGCCTGGCAGAATGTACTCTCCATATCTGTCATTCCATGTCTCATTGTAGAAGCCCTCAATGATCTACAAGAGAAAATTACAATAATATTACTTTTAGTATGAGAATAATTAAACATTTATGTTCACATACAGTATGTAGAATTGTCGCAGTGCATTACATACATAGTACATGTGAATTAAAGCTAGCAAAAAAGCAGTCATTTAGTGTACCTATTAAATTCCGGACAGTAATTTTACAGCATCTTTGCATTACGTATTTTTGGAGTATTTAAATTAACAATTGCATATGAGATGTATGGTGTGTATGGCCACCGGTCAAAAGTTTTGGAACACTTACTCATTCTTTATTTTATATATATATATATATATATATATATATATATATATATATATATATATATATATATATATATACATATATTTTTTCACATATTAGAATAATAGAAAAGTCATCAAAACTATGGAATAACATAAATGGAACTATGGGAATTTTGTTGTGACTAAACAAAATCCAAAATAAATCAAAACTGTGTTATATTTTAGCATCTTCAAAGTAGTCACCCTTTGCCTAGAATTTGCAGAAACATACTCTTGACATTTTCTCAACCAACTTCTTGAGGTATCACACTGGGATGCTTTTTAAAAAGTATTCTGTATTATTTGGTACAAGTTATCAATTTCAAAAACTTTTTTTTTCAACAGCATTTTAGCATTGAGAATTTTTAGAAATAGTTTTTAATTAAACATTGAGTATGAGAATAATTACATATTTATATATATAATTATTCTCATACGCAATGTTTAATTTAAAAAAAATAAAACAATTCTCAATGCAAAAATGCTGTAAAATTACTGAACGCAATTTAATAGGTACAGCAAATTATTTTTGATTAGCTTTAATCCACAGAGTATTGTGCTACGGCAATTCTACATTACCATCATTAGAGGGAGCAGAATTCCATCCTAAGCTCAGAAGCTGCTTGATTATGCTTTATTAAGTGAATCAACAAATATATAAAACTTCAAACACAGGCTTATGATCTAGACAAAGCCTTGGCTTATTATTGTCAACCGTTTCCTCCTCAATAAATGTAACAAGAATGAGTATCAATAACTTTCAAAAACTCAATAGCAAACTTTAGGCCACGTGATAGTTTATTTGGTTTGTAGTTGTACTACATCCCTTTTTTACTACATCATACAATAAATGATATTCCCTAAAAAGTGCTCACCGGCAGAATAATCTTAAACTGTATATAACAACAATGATGTCATCATTGGCTCCTTGACTTTTGACATTCCCTCTTTATCCTGTTACACCAGAGGAACCTCTGGAACATGATTTCTGCTCTATATATAGAGTTTTCTCAAGCACCACATAGAGTGCCTTGCAAAAGTATTCAGACCCCTGACCAATTATATCATATTACTGAATTACAAATGGTGCAATGAAATTTCATTCTGTTTGATATTTTATTTTAAAACACTGGAACTCAAAATCAATTAAATTTAGGTGACATTGGTTTTATGTTGGGAAATATAAAAATAATAAAAAAAACTTAAATCTCTTGCTTGCATAAGTATTCAACCCCATGTGCTGTGAAAGTTGCCAGGTTACACCAATGAAAGAAATTGTCATAATGAGGACACAATTACTTTACCATTGGCATTCAACTTTGAATCATTAAAGTAGCAATCACATTTTCCGGATAAAAAAAAAACACATTGTTGAAGGACCACTGGTCAGGCTGTGAATCTGAAGGAAAATGAAGACCAAAGAGCATTCCACAGAAGTTAGAGATAAAGTGGAAAGGGTACAAAATAATATCCACATTTTTGGATATCCCAATGAGCACAGTTAGATCAAAAATCTTTGAAGGAGCTACAGAGTTCACTGGCTGAGAGTGGAGTAATGGTGCACCAATCAACCACATCAAGAGCATTGCATAACACTGGCCTGTATGGGAGGGTGGCAAGAAAGAAGCCATTACTCAAAAAGTACCATCTGAAAGCATGTCTGGAGATTGCCAGAAAGCATGTGAGCGCAGCTGCAATGTGAGAGAAGGTTTTGTGGTCAGATGAGACCACAGTTTTTTGGCCAAAACTCAAAGTGTTATGTAACACTTCCTATGTCTCAAGACACACAATCCCTACAGTGAAGTATGGTGGTGGCATCATCATGCTGTGGGGATTGGGCATCTTGTTAGAATTGAAGGAAGAATGGATGGAGCACAATATAGGGAAATACTATAAACCTGATTCAGTCCACTGAAGCTTGGGAGGAAATTCACCTTTCAGCATGACAATGATCCTAAGCAGAAGGCCAAAGCAACACTGGAGTGGCTGAAGAACAAAAAGATAAATGTCCTACAGTGGCCCAGTCAAAGTCCTGATCTCAATCCTATTGAAAATCTGTGGCACTATTTGAAAATTGCAGTCCACAAGCATCACCCAACCAACCTGAACAACCTGGACCAAATCTGTCAAGAAGAATAGGCCAAAATCACTTTGTCACTGTGTGCAAAGCTGGTACATATGTACCCCAAAAGACTTAAGGCAATTATTGCAGCCAAAGGTAGCTCAACCAAATATTAATATGTGGGTGTTGAATACTTATGCAAGAAAGATTTCAGTTTTTAATTTTCATAAAAATATTTCAAAACAAAAACAATGTTACCTTACAATAACTGATTCTGAGTTACAGTGTTTTAAAATAAAATATAAATCAGAATGACATTTCAGTGTACCATGTGTAAGTTGGTAATATGAGAGAATTGGTCTGGGTCTGAATACTTTTGCAAGGTACTGTATATGTAGAAATGACCCAGAACTCTCAGGTTAAGTGTTTTGTGTCTGTCTGTTGTGAAAGCCATTCATTACATTGTACTTACCTGTATACAGAATAGATTTTGAAGTATAAAAAATATAGTATACATTATTTTGTTTTCTTTATTTTATTTTATTCAGTATTTCACATCTTTGGGCTGATATGTACATATTCAAATGTCACTATTATTAGGGAAAATATATATATCTATGATAATGCCCATTTTTTTTGTATTTTGAAAAAGATATTGCATAAATGTACTAGAATGTGACTTTTTTTTTACATAAGTAACCATATGCATACATCTTATATATGTGTTTTACATGTATTACCTTATGTCAGATTTCTGTATAGTACTACTGTACTGGCACTGGACTACTGTTATAAGAATATCCTCTTAAGAGATTCTAACAGTAGTGTTTTTCTACAATTACAGAGCTCTTCACATGTGAATCAGCATATATTTAATATTTATTTATATATTTATACATTTAACAGACTATACTACTAGGATTAATCCCATATGGAGTTTACAGCTAATCTAAAATTAGCTGTATTACATAATAACAACAATATCCGAACATTAGCACTGCTATAAAAATGATTATTATGGTTAATGTATTAGATGTAACGTATTTCTATAGGTGAACATCAAATTTAAAGTCATTGTTCACCTATGTCGTTGTTTTGTAAGGTTTTGTCTTGTTATTGTCTAACATCTGATGATAGTATAATTATTAAAAGTTGGGGTGAATCATTACTAAGTAGATACAGTATGAAGGAAACAGAGATCTGTTTACCTGAGTATCATACGTATCATCTTAAAAAAAATCTTATATAACACTATCCATTTATCAAAAACAATATACTGATGTATAAGTGCTTATATGAGAGTTCATGTGTCAGTAGTGTAAGTTTGAGCATTCACCTTCTGAGGGGCATTGATGACACCTGTGTTGTAGCCAAACTGCAAGGAGCCAATCACAGCTGTACAAACAGCCATTATCAGTGGGAACGTCACATGCTGTAAGGGTACAGGAGAAAATAAATTGTTTATTTTTGCTTTCAATCAATACGAATCCTTCTGAATAAATGCTTTATAGAACTAAATAGAAAGTACTGCTGTTTATATAAAAATGAAAGTCTAATGTGGCCATTTTTGCTGATAAATGCCTACATGAGTTAAACAATATGCTATGTAAAAGCTAATTTTAGACATATAATCCAACACAATGTTTATTTCTTAGATCAGAACAACAACTAAAGAGGAGTTGAAAGGGTAAGTGCAGAAGCAGTTTTTTACTTAGTCATGACCCAATACAATAGTCAGTCAAACTGATATGGCCCTTGCATGTATTTTAGAGCTTTGCTGTAGGTTTAAGGTAAATAAGACATCAAATAGTTTGCATTACTGGAATTGTTTTGACATATCATACTATCTTGAGCTATGGTTTGAACAAAGGTTCAGTTTATTCCACAAAAATCTGGACCCACCATGAGATTATCTGAGCCATTAATGCACTAACATGTATGATGCTGAATGAGGGGAAACCCTGTTGCTTTTTCAGTGTAATCCTATTACAGATCTGGGAGCACCTGAATCCACACATGCACACAAAGTCTATGGCTACTCCAGCACCATTCCACTCAAACAATTACAGGCTTTTACATAACACTCTCAACAGGTCATTGAAAACAACATTAAGATGCTGTGAGTATCAGCACATAGAGTCAGATTATCTGTGTAAAATGTGACTGCTAACACTGGCATGTGAGTTTGTACTTGCTTTGAAGCATTCATACTCTGCATAATACTTCAGTCTATATTAAGAGCCTTGTTCAATCATAAGTGAAGCACAACCCTATCTGTGTTTACTAAATCACAGTGACCTAATTTACTGATTTAATAGAAATTCCACATGAATTCAACAAAGATCCAATGAAATTCCCTTTTAATATCTAAAACATACTGTATATCATAAATCGACTGATGCAAAATAGGCTATATGAAAACCACAAAACGCTTAACCATAAGGTTTGAGAATAGAAACATGTAGTATTCTGAGAATACAATGCTCCATCCATCATAGGCAACAGGTGACAAACACCAGTTATTTATAAGGCCTAAGTAGGTTACATAAGTGGCCTTTTAATAGCGTTTTAATCAGGTTTCCTATCTATTGCAGGACTGCTGATAATTTGCATTCCCTCTCCCTACCAAGCTGCTGGGGGAAACAGATAACTGCTTGAGAAGATTCATGATGGGCCAGTTGCTTTCTCTGGCTGGCATAGTCTTCTGCTCTCACTTGAGGAGGGCCAGGCAATTAGACACAGACTGTAACATGTGCTGACATGTAACTCGTAATCCTTGTTAAAGGTTATATAACACAGTCAATATAGGTTAATACACGCAATGCATTACAGTTATTGTAAAAAAATATACATAGGTAGTTGACACATAACATGTCCAAGAAGTTTTTTTAATCAACATCAGTATTTTAGGTTATAAATTCTAAAGTGGCAAGAAACAATATGTGAACCCCTAGGCTAATGAAATCAACCAAAGAGTAAGGAGTTGGCAAACCTGGCAATTAAATTAATGAAATGATATTGGAGGTGTGGGTTAGAGCTACTCTGACATATAAACTCACTCACTCCGTTTGCTATTCACAAGAAGCGTCTACTGACGTGGACCATGCCTCGCAAAAACAGATCTCAGAAGTCCTACGATACAGAAATGTTGCGTTGCATAAAGCTGTAAAGGGTTACTAAGTTATCTCGAAAAGCTCAGATATTCCTCTGTCCATATCTAGACAAATTGTCTATAAATGGAGACGATTTAGTACTGAGGCTATTCTCCCTTGAAGTGGCCGTCCAGCAAAGATGACTCAAAAAGCACATTGCAGAATGCTCATTGTGGTAAAAACGAACCCTAGAGTAACAGCTAAATAATGTTAGGAATCATTGGAACTAATTTAAATCTCTGTTCATGAGTCTGCTATACAGAAAACATTAAACAGGCATGGTTGTCCATGGCAGAACACCACAAAGGAAGCTGTGGCTTACCAACAAAAACATAACTGTGAGCCTATAGTTTGCCAAAGACCACCTTGACACTCCACAATGATACTTGGAAAATGTTTGTAATGTATGGCGGAAAAAGGGCACTGCATAACAACATGCAAACATAATCCCTACAGTAAAGTACGGTGGAAGGAGCATCATTGGGACTATTTTGCTGGTTCGGGGCCTGGACCGCTTGCCATCATCAACGTAAAAATGAATTCCCAAGTTTATCAAGATATCCTACAGGACAATGTCATGGTGGCTGTGTGCCAGCTAAAGCTCAGTAGAAGTTGGGTGATGCAGCAGGACAATGACTCTAATCATCGAAGTAAATCCACTACAGAATGGCTTCAGAAAACGTAAATACACCCTTTGAAGTGGCCTAGTCAGAGCCCAGACCTTAACACAATAAAGATGCTGCAGACTAACCTCAAGAGAGTCAATCACACCAGACATCCTAAAATATGGCTGAGCTGAAGAAGTTCTGTAAGGAAGAATGGTTCAAAATTCCTTTTGAATGTTGTGCAGGTCTAATCCACAGCTACCGGAAATTTCCAGTTACTAAATCAAAGGGTTCACTTACTTTTTCCACAGCACTGTGAATGTTTAATGGGATGTGCTCAATAAAGACGTGAAAATGTATCATTGGTGTTGGTATCTTAAGCACCATTGTGTTTGTCTATACTTGTGACATTGATGAAGAGGAGATCAGATTTTTTGACACACTTTTTCTTGCTACTGTATATGAATGTATTCTTATATACATACTTATATATATAAGGCTATTATACAAATGTAAAAGAAGATTGGTCACCATTGTATATCAGCTTTTTGCCCTGCAGTGTGACAAATAGTCAAATATATAATTATACTTTAAAAGACTTAGCAAAATGCAGTTTAAAATAGTTTTAGATAGAGTATATTAAAGCATATCACACCACAGGTCAAAAGTATTTTGTGTCTACTATCCCTGTGTAAAATAAAAACGAAATCTTCAATGTTCACTAGATATATGTGGCCTCAAGTGTTATAAACCTTATTATAAAACTGCAGTAACAGACACACAACTGTAAGTTTTTTAAGAGACATAAGAAAACGAATACTGAAAAAATATATTGAAGCGAGGCAGAATTAGACAGGAAAATCCATCCAGGATTAGATGTTCATTAAAACACTCTCATCTGTTTGCAGTGGAGAACATATACAGTTTTAAAGATACTTCATAAAGTCTTCCTAAACAACTATACAGGCCACAGTGTCTCCTCAACACTGTCAACCTGAAAACAAGCCAAATTTCACAGATTCCTTAGAAGAGATTAACATTCCCAATGAAATGAACATAGAGAACATTAATGAGCATTGTATGGTTCACTGAGTTAACTGAAGCAAATGTGTTCAGACTTGAAAAGGGTTTACGGCAGCACCTTTTCTTTAACCCTTGCTCAATAATATGGAGCAGTAGCCTCCTGGTGAGCTTTAACACACCATTATAATAAACATAGTTTCATGGTTCAGGCAATTGTGTCATACATTTTGCGAACAGTTAACAAGTACCAAGTACTGTTTGATTCAACAAAAATACATATTTCATGTCAATGTACAGTACAATATATCATTGGCCATCCATATTATGCATGTGGATGTGACATATTATACTGTATTTGAACAAACATCTTGAAGTAATGATACATTTTGTTGACAATTGGTATATACTATAAAAATTGGAAATGTGCAATATTGTTTCTTTAAGTAGTTTTTTCCCACCTGATTTGGTCCTTAAATTAACTTTAATTTGGTTTAACCTAATTAGTCAAATAAAAAAAATAAAATAAAGAAAAAACATTTTTGAGAAGAAAACTTGACTACAATAGTTTATTCAAGACTTATTCAAGAGTGAATAAAACCAGTTAATTCAGATGTTGCCACATGAACCACTTTAGATGGACTGTCAAACGTTAGGGTTTTTCTAGTTTGGAAAAAAAAATATTTACATTAAAATGACATCTAGCTTGGCTTTTGACTAGAACGCAAATTCAGATATCAATCATCCAAACTTGGACGTGTTAGTTGTTCACCTAAACAGAAACAATTCCCTCCAATTCCATTTAAAAAATGGTAGGCAATACAAACTAACCAACATAAATTTAAGATTTGTAATTCACCATGCGTACTGTTGGGATCCACTACATAAGAGTTATTAAGGCATGTTTTAGTTTAACCAACACAGCAATATTGTATTACCTTTTTATCGGACTCCATGGGGCAGATTTTTTTAATAAAAACTTTCAAAGAAAAAATATTTTTCTTTTAAAAATGCAGTTTTAAAGTCCGCTTTGCAAAAAAAGCATACATTTAATAGCCGTAGTGTATCCCAATGGTCATCTTGAAAGAAGACTTTATCTCTAATGCAAGTTGTTCTTATTCTGTCATTCAACCTCAACTGCGTGCAAAGGGCTTCTGCTGCCATCAGCTGAGTAAAGCGGTTAATATAAATCTCACAACAAAGGCTCTGATTGGTTATTGCTTGGTTACGTCTGACAGTGTGGTGACGTATACACAGAATCAGGCATATTTGGAAATGGGCGCACTGATTGGCTGCACGTACTCAATGGAGTGACGTAAATGTTATCGATTTTTAATCGTTGAAATCTGATAAAATCCTGAAAGCATGCCCCCCTCCTGTAATCTCATATTGGAATGAACTCTTTGATCATTTAAATTGGAAAAAATATATGGTCCATGCAAAAAAGCTTTTCTCACAAACAAATTAAAATAAATATATTTTAAATTAATTAATTATATTTACCGTCAAAAATTTCTTAAAGAAAAAATTCTGATCTGATTTTGACACTCATTGCTCTTTTTGTCAGAATGACACTGAAACCTCTCTTCATTTGTTTTGGTCGTGCAGTTATTCTTTGCAACTTTGGAAAGATGGTAGTTTGTTTATCTCAAACAATAACTTTTTGTTTTTCAATGAATCCTAAAACAGTTATTTTTGGATTTGTTGAAGTGGATCCAAATGCCTGCTTTATAATACATTTAATTATTTTTCTATGTAGATTTTATATTAATAAATGTATGTTTTTAAATTGTAAACCTATTTTTTTGGTATTCTTACAAGAGATAAAACAGTATTTGATTACAATTTCATCTTCTTTTAACAAAAAAGCACTCAGAACATGTACAATTTGCAAGGCCTACAAACTTTTTACTTAAATAAATGTGTAATTTTCTTTTAATTTAAGTAATGCTCTCTTTCTTTCTTTCTCTTTTAGTTTTTGTTTCTGTTTTGAGTTATGGTGTTGGTAAAGTATTTTCTTTAACTATTATATTGCTGTTATTTTTAATACTTATTTTTGTGTGTAAAAATCTTGAAAGCATGTTTATAGATTTGCATGAGACTCGAAACAGATTGGGGTAGATAGCACTAGTAGTCCAGTGCTGGGTAGATAACTTCTGAAATGTAACATTGTACGGATTACAAATCATGACTAAAAATGCAATCAGTAACGTAATCTCTTGAATTATATTTTGGGGGTAATCTAATCTGATTACTTTTAGATGGCCTAACTCTTGTTTATTTGATGTCATATACATTTGATTAGAATAATCTATAGAATTGTTGACATCAGTTCTGGGTAAATTACATAAAAATTGTAATCCACTACAAATTACTAATAGATTCTCTAAAATTGTAATCAGATTACTTTACTATTGAATTGATTGAAAAAGTTATAGCATTACTAATTACTTTACTTTAAAGTTACATTCTAAAACACTTTTCCGCTCAACAAATTCAAAATATTGTCTATATTTCTTTCTTGTATATTATACCACACAAGTTGTACACTCAGCACCTCACATTTCTCCTTCACAAGCCTAAAGCCTACTTTGTTAGGTCACTTCCTGTTCCAATTGCTGCCGGCATTCTGCATGAGTGTTTGTAGCTTGCTAACCTGCTTAGCATTGCTTAATCTTATTCTTATTCTTATACGTTCATCATTTTATCCTTTGCCATTTTGCCACGTGCTTAGGGTTTTCCCCCTTTTCTACTGTTTCAACTGCGTGCAGAACTGCACGCACACCCGTTTTCTCTCCTCTCCGCTTGTATAAATCTCACGTCTCGTCTGCGAGCATTCATTTTCTCCACTGTGTTTTACATCTACTGATCAGGAACCACATCAAACCATATCGATCTCAAACCCTCACCGCTCAAAAACAACCATAACAACAACAATCAATTGCGGTAAGTTATGGCATCCACTCATGTTATTTCTTCCTGCATTGCATGCCATATGTTTACTTTAGCTTCTTCTGTCAGCATTGAGGGATTCACATGTGATAAATGTAAGGAATTAGTTAGGCTGACAGAGAAGATGAATGAGTTAGAGACACGCATCGGAATGCTAGTGCAGGTCAGTGAAAAAGAGAAGGCGGCAGATACAGCGAGCGACACACACACTTTGGTTCTGTCTGAAGAGCCCCCGCAGCAGGGCGTTTGGGTGACGTCTTGGCAGCATACTCACTCAGCAAAGCACCACACCACAACACCACTCTCCCGTTCCTGTTAGGGTTTCCAATCGATTCTCTCCACTCAGTGATATACCCACTGAAAATCATGTTGAAAGAGCCTTAATTATTTGTGATTATATTGTAAGGAACGTGGAAATAGAGACTCCAGCCTCTAGTGTTAAATGCATTTCAGGGGCTCGGGTATCTGACATCAGATCAAATTTACAAGTGTTGGCAAAGGCTAAATGTAGATTTTCTAAAATTGTAATTCATGTCAGCACAAACAATATCCAGCTTCATCAATCGAACATCACTGAAGACAATGTTAGAGGTGTGTGAACTGGCAAAAACGATGTCCTAGCCCCCTCCCTGCTCATTGTGGTTATGAGGTTTACAGTAGATTAGTGTCACTGAATAGCTGGATGTCTGAGTGGTGGCCAGAGTATAACATAGGATTTATAGACAATTGGAAGGGTTTTTGGGGTAGACCTGACCTGCTTAACAGAGACAGACTCTATCCCTCCAGGAAATGTGCCACTCTCCTCTCTAGTAATGTGGCTCATAGTCTTAATAGTGATAGTTTTTGACTAATTGGGGCCCAGGTTAGGAAGCAGACAAACTGGCTGATCTGAACATCTGCTAGCTGCCTTGAGACATTACACATGTCACTAAACTACAACACAAGACAGTATCACCTAGATATCTTCACCTAGAAGAACCAAACACAAACTCCTCACTAAATCGTTTAGAAAAAATTTGATTAAGGTCAAACTTGAAAAAAACATTTTTTGTAGATAAACGTCATATAAAGGTAGGGCAACCAAACATTCGATCTCTTTCTACCAAAATACTCATTGTAAATGAAATTATTACAGATCAATATTTGGATGTGCTCTGACCTGGCTTAAACTGGATTAATATATTAGTTTATATGAATCTACTCCCTCAGGTTATTGTTATAAACATGAGCCTTGCCTGAAGGGTTGAGAAAGAGATGTTGCTACAATTTACAGTGAAGTTTTTGTTGTTACTCAGAGGACAATGTAAAAAGTCTTTTGAACTAATAATGCTTAATGTGACACCGTCAGATATAATAAAAAAAATCTCTGTCATCTTTTGCCCATGCTACAGTATATAGATCACCCGGGCCATACTCAGATTTCCTTGGGGAATTTGCACATTTTCTATCAGATCTAGTGTAGATAGAGCTTTAATTTTCAGATGTAGATAGAGCTTTAATTTTGGTGACTTCAACATTCAAATAGATAATGAAAATGACACATTGGGATTAGCATTTATTGATATTCTCAACTCTGTTGAGAATTCTACACCACGTTGTCGTTTAGGGAGAACGATTCTTTCAACCACTAAAGATAGCTTCACTAATAATCTTCCAGAATTGTCTCACATACTCAGTAAGCCAAAAAGTCTAGAAGCATTGACGTAATAACAGAAAATGTAAATACAGTCTTCTCTAGCACTCTTGATAGTGTCTCGCCCCTTCGATTAAAGAAAATCCAAGAAAAAAAGCCTCATACCATGGTACAATGATCACATTCATGGTCTCAAGAGAGCAGCTAGGAGAAATGGAGCGCATGTGGAAGAATACAAAATTAGAGGTATTTCACGGTGCATGAATGGATAGTGTCTGTAGCTACAGACAAGCAATAAAAGCTGCCAGGTCAGCATATTTTAGCAAACTTATAGAAAATAACCACAACAATCTTAACTGTTCATTCAGTACTGTGGCTAAATTGCTTAGGAATAAAGCATCGACTGAACCATATATTCCGCCACAGCACAATAGCAATCAATCTACACAATGATCACTCTAAGACTTTATAGATATTACAGTTAAATATTTTTAATGCATGATTTTCGGTAAAGCTACTTCGAAACGATGTGTGTTGTGAAAAGCACTATACAAATAAAAATTACTTGACTTCACAATGACTCGGGGCCTTAATTAGTATATTTTACATAAATAATATATAAGAAATAAGATTTAATTAAAAGTCAGTAACTGTAATCGGATTACAATAATTACAAATGTAATGCATTACAAAAAATGTAACTAAAAAGTAATTAGATTACAGCAATTAATTACTTTGTAATTGGTATCACCAGGAGAGGCTCGTCTATATGGGCAGGTAGGGCAGAACCTCACTGGAAAGGAGTTCAATGGAAAGGAGGAGGTGAGAACTGGCTTGACAATATAAATAATATTTTTTATGAAAAACTTAAACAAAAGACACAAACATAAACACACGACGGTCAGCTGCCCATAAACGATCTCTCTCTCTCTGTCGCACCACCGTCCGCAGTCGGCCTTTACCCTCTCGGAGGCTTAATTAGCCTGATAAGGAACTGGGTGTGCAGCATCACGACCCGGCCCCGTCCTCCGCCCTGTCACACCCACCTAAATATTAATTCACTTGAAAACATAGATCCATACTATACACTGCTAATAATGTCATTTGTATTTTGAATATGTATTTAAACGCAGACTTAGTATAAGTTTTTATTTTATCTTTAAGTCATAAAGTAGCTGAAAGATCCATTACACAGTGTTTGATATAGATATTCAAGCATGTCTGTTGCCCTTCCAAACTCCACAGCGGCCCTCAGTTTTACAATAGATTTGATCTGTTGTCAAATATGGTTCTGCAATGAGACTCATTGGGGCAGAAAATAATCTGTCCATAAACGTAGTGGCAAATCAAAGGTAATTTTAGTTCTTCGTATGTCGCTCACTTCGACGTTGTGTTGAAGAAGCGACTCTAGGTGTCTCTCTTGAGAGCCTTGCGCATCTCTGAACTTGAGAAAAGGCCAATGAGAAATTGGCAGACAGAATTTGCATGTCCCGCCCCGGACATACGGGTATAAAGGGAGGGAAATGCATCTGTCCATTCAGAATTTTTCATTGGAGCCGACAGGTTGTGTGATCAGCGAGCTGCATTCACAAGACTGTTCACTTCATCTCTTGAAAGAGCGTTGGATCTACGGTCCATATCAACGGCTTTCTCCTTCTCTGCACAGGAGTGCAGCTTTGCCCCTGGACACTTAGACAGCGCTTTATAAAAGAGAATATTTTCTTAAAAGAGTTTATTTCTCTAAAAGAGCAATACACAGCAGCGTTGAACATCTTTTTTAGGACGCGTCTTTATAAAGATGCCCTTCCGCCCTTTGTAGTTCCTGGATGCGGTCGAGTTCTCTCTGCTCCTGACGGTCACAGGCCCTGCCTCGTGTGTCTGGGCCACGATCACACCGAGGCAGCGTTTGTGGATGGTTCGTTTTCTCACTGCGAGAACCTTACCATGGCAATGTTGCGGTGACGGTTTTCCTTCCTAAAATTGAACGCCACTCCAGCCCCCCCCCCATCTCACGAATATCCTCCAGGACCTGGAAGGCTCCCAAGCGTTCCTGAGATAGACGACCCAGAGATCAAGACATTTTCTCCAGAGCTGGTAAGCAGACCACTCTGTCCCCCGGTGAAGGGCCGGGAGGAGAATCCTCAGTTCAGTTTGTTTTCTTTGCCGTACCCCCTTCGGGCTGCAGTACCCACATTCTCAACAAAAGTGCAATTTCCTCTTTCTCTGGGTCACCTGGTCTACGAATGCCATTCTCACGTCATCCCGGTGCCACACCTCAACAGTCCTGGCACACCGGACGCGGACCGGCCGGTTATGACGAGTCCATAGGATGCCTTCATGGGACCTCCTCCTCAGTCACTAACGAGCCCCCTGCCGGGTGTGTGGAGCAAGATAAGTGCTTCGAGTCCTCTCTCAGAACCAGAGCCTCAGGACACCCCTTTCGGCGGCGTGCGGCCATGCGGGCGGATATTGCGACCCTTCTACTCAAGGACGCGATAGAGCCTGTCCCACCAGCCAAGATGAATGGTTTCTACAGCCCTTACTTCATTGTACCCAAGAAAGGCGGCGGCTTACGACCAAGATTGGACTTGAGAGTTTTCATCCGGGCCTTACACAAACTCCTGTTCAAAATGCTCACGCAAAGACAAGGCAACTGGGGATCTTAACTTGCGTCCGGCATCAAGATTGGTTCGCAGCGGTAGACCTTCAGGTCTGGGTACTGCCATGTCTCGATCTTGCCTCGACATCGACCCTTTCTATGGTTTGTGTTCGACGGCCAGGCGTATCAGTACAAGGTCCTCCCCATCGGCATATCCCTGTCCCCGCGCATCTTCACAAAGGTCGCAGAGGCAGCTCTTGGAGGGCAGTGGGCATTCGCATACTCAACTACTTCAATGACTGGCTCATCCTGGCCCACTCCCGAGAGTTACTATGCACGCACAGGGACCAGGTGCTCAGGCACCTCAGCTGCCTAGGACTTCAGCTCAACTGGGAAAAGAGCAAGCTCGCCCTGGTTCAGAGCATCTCTTTTCTCGACATGGAGTTAGACTCAGTCTCAATGGTAGCGTGCCTCACCAACGAGCATGTGCAGTCGGTGCTGAAATGCCTCACCTTATTCAAGCCAGGCACAGCGGTTCCTCTAAAACATTTCCAGAGGCTCCTGGGGCATATGGCACCCTCCACGGCAGTCGCACCACTGGGGTTGATGCATATGAGACCGCTTCAGCACTGGCTCCAGACTCGAGTCCCGAGATGGGCATGGCGCCGCGGCACGTACCGTGTTTATCACCCCCGCCTGCCGCCAGACTATCAAACCCTGGACAGATCTCTGTTTTCTATGGACTGGAGTCCCCTTACAGCAGATGTCCCGACGTGTTCTGGTCACCACAGACACCTCCAAGCAGCCGCTGGCCTATGGAAAGGGCCCCCGCTGCGTTGGCACATCAACTGCCTAGAGTTGCTGGCTGTACTTCCTGCCCTTTGGAGGTTCCTCCCACAAATTCAGGGCAAGCACATCTTGATCCATTCAGACAGCACAACGACAGTAGCGTACATAAATCGCCAAGGCAGCGTGCGCTCCTGTCACATGTCACAACTCGCCCGCCATCTCCTCCTTTGGAGCCAGCAGCGACTCAAGTTGCTGCGCGCTACTCACATCCCAGGCAGCCTCAATGTGGCAGCGGACACGCTGTCATGACAAGGTACGCCCAGCGGAGAGTGGAGGCTTCACCCCCAGTTGGTCAAGCTGATTTGGGAATGGTTCAGCAAGGCAAAGGAAGACCTGTTCACCTCCTGAGAGACCTTCCACTGCCCGCTCTGGTAATCCTGAATGGAGGCTCCCCTCGGGACAGATGCGCTGGCACATAGCTGGCTCAGGGGGCTGCGCAAGTACGCATTTCTCCCAGTGAGCCTTCTTTCATGGGTGCTGTGCAAGTTCAGGGAGGATGAGGAACAAGTCATTCTGGTGGCCCCCTACTGGCCCACTCGGACTTAGTTCTCGGATCTTGTGCTCCTCGCGATTGCCCCTCCCTGGCGATTTCCCCTGAGGAAGGACCTTCTTTCTCAGGGACGGGCACCCTCTGGCATCCGCACCCAGACCTCTGGAACCTCCACGTCTGGCCCCTGGATGGGATGAGGAAGATCTAAGTGGCCTACCACCTGCTGTTGTAGACACGATTAACTAAGCCAGAGCTCCCTCTACCAGGCAACTTTACGCCCTGAAGTGGCGCTTGTTCGTGAATTGGTGTTCTTCCCGGTCCGAAGACCCACAGAGGTGCGAAGTTGGGTCAGTGCTCTCATTCCTGGAGGGTAGGCTGTCCCCCTCCACCTTGAAGGTGTATGTTGCCGCTATTGCGGCCCACCACGACTCAGTAGACAGCAAATATTTGGTTAAGCACGACTTGATTATCAGGTTCCTTAGAGGCGCTAGAATCAGTTGAGCTCAAGGCCTTCTCTCTGAGGACAGCCCTCCTGATCGTGCTCACTTCCAGGTTGGGGACCTGCAAGCGTTTTCTGTCAGAGACACTTACCTGGAGTTTGGTCTGGCAGACACTCAAGTCGTCCTAAAACCGCGACCGGGCTACGTGCTCAAGGTTCCTATAACTTCCTTCAGAGACCAGGTAGTGAACCTGCAAGCGCTACCCCGTGCTACCCCGCACGCAGAGTTTTAGTCGTTCTGAGCAGCTCCTTGTCTGCTTTGGTGGACAGCGGAAAGAGAACACTGTCTCCAAACAGAGGCTTTCCCACTGGGTGGTTGACGCCATAGCATTGGCTTATCACACCCAGGCCGTGCCCATCCCCTTTGTGGATTCGAGCACACTCGACTAGAAGTGTGGCATCCTCATGGGCACTGGCCAAAGGCACCTCCCTAGCAGACATATGCAGAGCAGCGGGTTGGGCAACACCCAATACCTTTATGAGATTTTGCAATCTCAGGGTCGAGTCAGTTTCATCCCGTGTTCTCTGAGGTCCAAGCCAGTAGAACTCGGTAACGTGGAAACACTGATCGCCTTTTCCCTCTACTGATCCCCTCTATTATCCCAGGAGACCCCACTACCTCTCTAGCCCTCTGGTCCACGAATTCAGCTGAGGAATTCCCCAACCAGACCCACTACGAGTACTCAAACTACTCTGTATTGGAATAGGTGCTCCACAGGACGGGCCCCCATGTGGACTTATCCCCTGTGTGTATTTTCCGCGGTACGGTCCCCTTGCGAGTGGACCCACATCTCTTTGTCAGTCCCCTCTGCCCCCCAGTCACCTTGTTTGTAGCAACTCCTCCCTCTCAACAGGTAGGATCTACCACTGTGCCATTCTCCAAACGTGAACTGAAAACCTATGTGATGTATTTCACCACACTTTACCTCCCCCAGCCTGGGCAGGTGTGGTCTCCATTGGCTCTTTTCCCCCTGAAAGAATAGGAATTGGAAAAGAATGCCTTCCCCGATGCGTGTGATAGCATTAAGATGGCCCCAGCCGCTTTAGCTCTATGAGAGAAACATAGAGAGAGAAAAGGCGTGGCTGGCGCGGCCTGCTCCCTTGCTTGGCATGTTGCCTTGTTCCCTCCTTAGGGTTTAGGGAACCAGAAGGTTATGATGATCTTATGGGGCGTTGGGGAAGGGTACGTGCAGTCTGACGCAGCCTGTCGCTTTGGCATGCAACTGCCTGCCCGCACCTGCCTCAGCACTGCACGTACACGGTTCAGTGCATGGTGTGATTAAATATGGACCCCTAGTATCGCTTCTTCGACACAACATAGAAGTGAGTGACCATGAACGTCTAGCTTACTATTATAACCTCTGTTCCCTGATGGAGGGAACGAGACGTTGTGTCATCCCGGCCACATCGCTGAACCAAGCCACTGTTATGGCCGAACCTCATCCTCGGCTCCTCAGGGCAAAATCCTGAATGGACAGACGCATTTCCCTCCCTTTATACCCATATCTCCGGGGGCGGAACATGCAAATTCTGTCTGCCAATTTCTTATTGGCCTTTTCTCAAGTTCAGAGATGCGCAAGGCTCTCAAGAGAGACCCCTAGTGACGCTTCTTTGACACAAAGTCTCGTTCCCTCCATCAGGGAACGGAGGTTACAATAGTAACCTAGACATATTAGTACACGTCAGGAGTGTGACAGATTGTGAACATGGGGAGCACTATCGACGAACATGTATGTAACAGCGTGTCGTTTCTACTGCAAATTCAAGACAAATTGACCATCAAACAAGCTTGGTCCTGACAAGTCAGACATAAAAAAATGTTGGCAATAAAAAGGTAAGGGTAGGTGATAAGACATTTTATGATGACAAATTGTATGTCAAAAAGCCTTGACTCTTGGAAATTTTTGTTTTAAATTGACTGTGATTCAAAATATTACTATCATTATAAAAAATCTTACATTTTTTTGTATTGTGTAAATGTGTAAATGGCATGTAGATACTGTAGTTCTGTTTCTCTCCCTTCTCCAATGAAAGCCAATAATGTTTGCATGGCTATGATTGCCAACCTCTGACTTGACAGGATGGGGAAAGAGTAGAATTAAATTAAAAGGTCATCCATTACAAGCACGTGCATGTGCAAGAGAAAGGTTTCAATTAAAAGTTTACTTTTAAAAACTCTTTTTAAAGGACAATTTTCTATCTTTAGAATCTTGAGCATTGATCAAAATGGCACTTTTTGATGACACATATTAAATGCTGTTGTAATCAAACAGAGTTTATCTTTTGTTTGATTTGAAAGAATATACACTAATACATATTAAATCATTCATTGTATTGTTGATGGTTGCCATGACGAAGGATGAGAATGTTTAAGGACATGAAACTTTAATCCTCTGGTCATGTGACCTCTCAGCTTTCAGTAGCTGAAACGTGGCTAAGTGCACCTCTCTCTCTGACTCACCTTGGCATGACTGGAAACTCAATCCGTCTCAGCTTTGTGGTCATTTGTACTATCCTCCTATTTACTCACTTGAGCTTTACAATGCCAATGGCCTCGTCTGATCACAATACTGTCTCACAACATTAAGATCTGTTATGTGTGGCTGTAGGACCTTTTAATAGCCTACTACAGAACTGGCACAACAGGTACATTGCATTTAAGGAAATTTGTTATTTTCATTTGATAAAATCTTGTAAATGAAGTATTTATTTAAATACAGATGATGGTTCAAGTGTTAATTAAGGTTCTTTTGAAACATTGGAATACTGAGATGGGTTAGAGCAGGGCTATTCAGATCCATTCCTGGAGGGCCACTGTCCTTCAGAGTTTAGCTCTGACCTTAATCCAACACACCAGAATGAGCTTATCAAGGGCTGCATCCCAATGCTAAAAATGCCTTTGCAGGCTGTATTCTGAAGGAGGAAGGCATCAAGGCATGACTGAATTCAATATTTGTGTAATATTCTGTGTACTGTGATCCCTTCATCTGCTTGGTTTCTGAAGACAGCATAGATGTACATATCCCTGAATTGGCTATATAACTGTACCAAGAGCTGGTGTGGTGAGTGTACTGGTGCACTATGGCTGCCATCGCAACATCCAGGTGGATGCTGCACACTTGTGGTGGGTGCGGAGAGTCCCCTGTTCTGTATGTAAAGTGCTTTGAGTGTATTGTCAAAAAAGTGCTATATGAATATAAAATTCATTAATTCAGTATCCTTCACTCTCTTTGATATTCCACTGTCTTGTTTTATAAATATCCAATTTAAGACTCAAGTGCTACTGAAAAATTAGCCCTGTATTAATCAGGCAACATCAACATTTATTTTTTCTGAAACCACAGTTTTCAGTTTTTTCATTGTTTTACAAAGTACAGTGTAATGGAGAGCATTTTAAAATTCTCTGTTTTTGATTGAGGAAAATGCTGTTTCAGTGTGGATGAAAGACAAGCATTTTCAATTAGGCCATGTCCGCACTAATGCGCTTTCTTTTGAAAACACATTTCACATTAAATATTAATAGTTATCTCAAATAAAAAATAATGAAAAATAGTTGACTCAACTTGGCTTTATTTTTTTACTATTCTTACTAGTTTTAATTAAGTTACCATTACACTCTAAACCCTAAAGTTGTCATTAATAAAAAGAATCAAGTGGTCCTAATTAAACAGGATTTGAAATGTCACATTTTGGAATCATAACTCAAATATATATATATATATATATATATATATATATATATATATATATATATATATATATATGTGTGTGTGTTATTCAGATTTTGGCTTCAAGTACTACTATCTAAAAAAAATTAAGAACAATATTGCTACTGTGTGGAATACCCATATTCCCTTGCTCTTTAAGTATGTATATTTGTATATTGTATATATTTGTATGTACAGTATATATCAAGACAAGGGAATTTATGTAGAATTATTATAATTGCAGTCTAAATAGGATGATAACCTTCGTTCCGCCTTCTCGAGACCTTATGTAAACAAAGTCATGCCTATGACTCCGGAAGCAGAACGTCCCGCACTTATAATTGCGGGTTAAACTTCAGGCTTGTTCTCTTTACCTTTCTCGCATCAGAGACCTGGTACAGGTTGGAACCGAATTAATATTTGTTTATTCATTATTCAATTCATCACATCAATTCATATGTCCCTAGGAATTGTGGTGTTTTCTTGCATATTCTTTGTTTTATTCGGTACCATCTCTCAATTCATGCTGTATGTGACTGTGAATTGAGATGAGTGTTTACAGCATTATACTGATATTCTGAGGCTAATATCTAACATACTAGCCAATCAATAGTATTGATTATTCTGTTTTCTTTCAGAGTATCCATCAGTTTAACCTAGTGAATATACTTCATTACAAAATTTTGGTGAGTATTGTTGCCCTTTTTGTAACCTATATCACTGTTCACAGTTGTAGGGGTTGGATATAGGCCTGCTAGGTATGTTTGTGTACTTCTTTCAGAGTATCCACAGTTAAACCTAGTTAATATACATCATTACAAAATTTTGGTGAGTTTTTTTGCCCTTTTTGTAACCTATATCACTGTTCGCATTCGTCGGGGTTTGATATAGGTCTGCTAGGTACGTTCACGTTCTGGTGCAGGCTTTTGCTTTGCGTGGGCTTGATTTACCCTTCAATACTGTTTGCAGTCAGTGGAATTGTGTGAGGCCTTATCTGGTGTGGCAGGGGTATCATGGCTTCTCAGTGCTGCTGATTTTGTCAACCAGCTATGAACCCTCATGATGGACATAGGGAATGCCCTTCATGCCTGGGGATGGCTCATTTGAGGAAGGATGTGGATAATCCCTGCAGGGCAGCTTATGATCTGTCCAGGGAGGAACAACTTTGCTGTGCTAATAGGGTATGCGGTTCTGTACCTGAGCGTGGTAGGGAAAGGGATCGCTCATCAGACAGGCCTAGTCATAAGCGTTCTAGCAAGCACTCATATGATCATTATGATGCCGCACACAGATCAAGCCATGAGAGGGTGATTGAAGTAGCTAAATGCACAAATTCTGCTCCACCAGCAGAGGGTGGAAACACAGACAGTCAATTACAGACATTATCTCTTCTTGCTCCCCACTCGCTGTTTAATATTCACAGCAGTCAGAAGGAGGGAGCCAATGGGAGGAACCCCATTCTGATTCTGCCGAAGTGAAGTTTTGTTTAGTTCCTGTTTTGGTCTTTGTAGTCCTTTTGTAGTTTCTCTTATGCTGTCATGTTCTCTGTTGTCTTTTGCTTCTGTGTTTTATGTTGAAATTTAGTTTAGTTCCTGTTTCCTGTTTGGTTTCTGTCATGTTCATTAGTGTCTTTTGTTGTTGTGCTCTTATGTTGAAGTTTAGTTTAGCCCCTGTTTCCTGGTTCCTGTTTGGTTTTTTGTAGTCCTTTGTAGTTTGTTATTATGATTGGTGTTCCCTTGATTGTTTCTTCCAGGTGTCCCTCATTCCCTTGTTTGTTCCTCTTGTATTTAAACCCTCGTTTCTTGTTCAGTCCTTGTCGATCGTTGTTTGATGTATGTGCATGAATGTTTGCTGCCCTAGTTCTCTGTTTATGTTTGCCCTGGTTCTCTGTTTAAGTTTATTTCCCCCTTGTGGGTTTTTCCTTTGTTTATTCGTTTGTTCATTTAATAAAAGTCTAAACTGCATTTGGATCCACATCTCCTCGTCTGCCTCGCTGCTCAAACGTAACAGATACACACTGAGGTAGTAACCCAAATTTGGGCCTGATATGAGACAGGTAGATCTGTTTGCCTCCAGTGAGATGACCCATTGTCTTGGATGGTACTCCCTCACGGTACAAGAAGGCAGCTTAGGCCTGGATGCTCTGTCACAAGAGAGGCAAACAGGCTTATTATATGCTTTTTCCCCATTTCCTCTGATTTCCCAGGTCCTCCAGAGGATCAGGGAAGGTCGTTGCACAGTTCTGCTAGTTGCTCCACGCTGTCCATAAAGATCATGGTTTCCGGACCTAATCCAGCTGATTCAGGGTTCCCCGTGGCAACTGCCATCACGGGCGGATCTTCTGTCCTAAATAGAAGGGTGGATTTGGCATCCCAACCCAATGCTGCTGTGTTTGTGGGTATGGCCTCTGCAGAGTCCGTTCCACAACAGCTAGATGAAACTGTATGTGAGAAAATGAATAATGCTAGAGCTCCATCTACTCATGTTAATTACTCTATAAAGTGGAGGATTTTTTCAGAATGGTGCTTAGACATGAATTTTGATCCAAGAACCTGTTCTGAGCCACTTCTCCTTGTGTTACTGCAGTCTCAACTGGACCAAGGCAAAGCAGCCAGTACAATAAGGGTTTATGCCTCATCAATTTCAGCATCTCATGGGGAGTCCGTTAAACCTATTGAACCTAGTTTGCTATGGAATGTCCACTGACGTGCGGTCTGGGTAGGCAAACTAGGCACTGCCTACCCTGCCAAAATTCAAAAATAAAATGTTTATTAAATAATAAACTTGTATTTGTATTTTTACTTTTTATTCTTGTGATTTATATATGCAATATGTGTGTTATTCCAATTGTTTAGACGTTATGATGACAAATGTAGCAGTTACGCGTAATCAACTAAAAACAAATGGTAGAATAAGCAGTGCTTTTACAGTCCATTCATTGCAGACGACACGCGGAAAACCCATGTTGCGCATGCGCACTTCGATCCTGTATTCTTTAACATGTACGGTAAAAAGCACAAATCTGCTGTGCCTTTTGACGTAAATATGTTATGCCCGTAATCATCTCCGTTATGTATCAGACATGGACCAATTAAAATCGAGATATTCCTGGACATTTGCGTAGCTAACGTCATCACAGCTAGCGTACATGCCTAATCCCCGCCACATTCAAAATCAAAATGACAGCACCGGCCGAAATCACGGTATTAAGAATTTTTTCCAAGCTCGATTTTAATTCCAAATATGAGTTAATTGCAAGAGGGAGGTCTACGCCAGCCTTAGATTGACTAGTATAGCAAAAGGGCCCAAAAATTATCCGATCATTTCAAACTGATTGGTATGTAAGAAAAGATTGGCTATGTGGCTGTGCTAACAATCAGCGGCTGTACTGCTATCCCTGCCTGCTTTTTTCAACCAGTCAGACTGTTTGGACTTCAGCGGGATATTGTGATTTGAACAACCTGCCCGCAGCTTTAACCAAGCATGAAAAGTCGTCAGCTCACATCCAGTGTCAAATTACACTGAAAATCTTTGGAAAATCTCGGATCGACCTTGCACTTGACAAGCAAAGGAAGCTGTATATAACCTACCACAAAGGTAAAGGATTGTTGTATTGTATCTTCTGTTATAAAGATGAAGATTGCACATAAAAAAATAAGCACATAATGTTGTAAAAAATAAACAACTTATGTTCTGTTATATGTTCTGTGTTTTGACTACTGAATTTTGTATAATAATATCTAATGAAGATATATTAACAAAATCGTATATATTATATATAACACATATATAAAATACATACATTTCTTGATATGCCGCGCTTGTGCGTAACGTTCACTGTGTGTGTGTGTGTGTGTGTGTGTGTGTGTGTGTGTGTGTGTGTGTCTGTGATAGAGAGAGAGAGAGAGAGAGAGAGAGTACACGATGTACATCCTGATTTTGTTTTATTTTTTTTAATTTTTTTTATTGACAAATAATTCATCCTGATTTTTACATTTCTTGATATGCCGCGCTTGTGCGTAACGTTCACTGTTATTACGTATTATTAGCTTAAACAATAAATCAGGTAATCTGGCTTTCATAACTCAGTGCCTAGCCTCTTTAAGACATCACCGCACGTCACTGGGAATGTCCCGACTGGTTTTGCCACTTTCCAAGCAACGTTTGTCACATTGGTTAGTTGATGTTATTTCCCATGCTTATATGGAAAGAGGGTTGCCAGTTTCTATGGGAATACGGGCCCACTCAACCAGAAGTGTAGCTACTTCATAGGCTGTACTAAAAGGAGTTCCCGTGGGGGAAATTTGTGCAGCTGCATCATGGTCCACACCATGTATGTTTACAAAAATGAGTTGACATAACTAGTGCAACACCTGTCAGCACTGCAGTTTTGACATCTGTTGCCCAGCAAGGTTTGAATAGTTCGGATTCTGTAGTTCCTGTAGTTCATCCTATTTAGACCTTAGTGACAGTCAGAGTGAGGTTGGAACAGATCGTAAGTTACGAATATAACTATGGATCTGCGAGCCTGAAGGATGTTTGTCACTATCCTTGTTGCTCAGAACACTGGGGCGTTCAAGGTACGAGAATGAGCTGGAAGTTTAACCAACTTTTATAAGGTGTAACGAAGGTTATCATCCTATTTAGATCATAGTGATGGTCATGATTCGGCCTCACAGATCCATAGTTATATTCATAACTTACGTTTTACTCCACTGAAAACATTGGCATTAAAAACATTGTCCATTACCGCATAATTTGAAAAATTTCAGTTACCTAACTGAAAACTGAAAAAGCAAAAATAGATTAGTGTGGATAAGGCCTAAATATGGTTATAGCCATGTCTACACTAATATGTTTTTGTTTGAAAATGTGTAGGTTTTGCTACATTTAAGTCTCTCATCCAGACTAGAATGGTGTTTTCCTCCACCGGTAAATGATATTTTTTGAGAAATTGCTCTCTAGTACCACATACTTTGGTATTTTTGCCACTATATTTGATTGCTCATATATAAAAAATGCATAAAGGCATTTGCATGTATTTTGGTGTACTTCTATGACTTTTTGTAACCAAAAAAACGACATCACTGTGACAACATTGTGAGCAACAACTTGCTACAAATACATAAATCGTTAGGCTAAAAGAAAACGGAGCCGTATGGCAAGTTTGCTGGCATTGAAAACATAATGGTTACTGTCTAACCTCCATTCCCTGATGGAGGGAACAAGATGTTGTGTCGATGTTGTGACACTAGGGGTCACTCTTGAGAGCCCCAAACACCTCCCATTATTTGAGAAAGGGCCAATGAGAATTGGCGAGTGGAATTTGCATGCTACTCCCCCGGACATACGGGTATAAAAGGAGCTGGAATGCCCACTCCATTCAGGTTTTGTGCTGAGAGGCCGAGACAAGGTCCAGCCATTTCATTGGCTAGTACAGTGTTGTGGCAAGAGGGACACAACGTCTCTTTCCCTCCATCAGGGAACGGAGGTTACAAAAGTAACCATGACGTTCCCCTTCTGTCACTCACTCAACGTTGTGTCAATTTAGTCGACCTCTTGGGCTGTCCTCAAGACTCGTCACAACCGGCTGGCCGTAGGTGAGCGTGCAAAGGCGGGAAGGCCCTGGCTATGGGTGCTGGCGTGACAATGGCGGCTGTGGACACCGATTATGTGACCCAAGGAGTGAGGAAACTGCTCTTTGTTTTGACAATTTGGGTACCGCAGACCATTTGGGTTGTGGCAAAAAAATCGAAAAGGAAACAAAAGATTTACCTCTCGGCCCTCCACTAGGGATGGAGTGGTCTGGATACTAGCTCCGTGGCAGACGTATCGCTCCCTGGGTCGTCTGTCTCAGGGGCACTTAGGAGCCTTCCGGGTCCTCGTGGCAGCCCGAGAGATGGGGGGCATCAGCTTGCTGCGGGGTGATCTACACTGGTGCCGAGAACTGGAGCTGCCTCAGCTTTCACCGCCGCAGGGGGACACCCTCTGCAAGCAGACGGGGTGCAGGATCTTGAGCCACTGCCTGCTTTTTCATTACTGAGAACTGCTGGGCGAAGTCCTCAACGGTGTCACAGAAAAGTCCAATCTGGTAGATGGGCACGTTGAGAAAGCATGCTTTGTTAGCGTCCTTCATCTCGACCAGATTCAGCCACAGTTGGTGCTCCTGGACTACCAAGGCGGACATTGCCTGCCCGAGTGCATGCGCACCCTTCGTTGCCCAGAGGGCGAGGTTGGTTGCAGAGTGCAGCTCCTGTAGCACATCAGGATCAGGACTACCCACTGTAGCACTGTAGGCTTTGGTCAACAGAGATGATGTACTCCTACAGGCCCTGGAGGGGAGAGCCAAACGATCCCGCCAGGTGGCGGCGTTCTGTGGGCACAGGTGCATCGCAACTACCTTATCCACCTGAGGGACCTCCGTGGGATATGACGAATCCGGAAGTCTGTTTCGGGCAGCGAAAGGTTTATTTACTTGTATTGAGTTGTTGCTCACAATGACATCACAGTGACGCCATTCTGATGTTTATAAAAAGTCATAGAAGTACACCTAAAACACTGCAAACACCTTTATGCCTCTATAAGATATGAGCAATCAAAAATAGTGGCCCAGTTTGTCAACCTGTATAATGACACATATTTGTGCATTTTGATACGTTTGATGGACAAAACCCTTCCAAACACATAGTGACACATGTTTATATGACACAAAATGACATAAGGAAACTGAACAAAGACTTTTCTAACTTAAACAGATAAGTGTGGATGTAGCTTTATATCATTAGACATGATACTATGGTGCATAGACGGACTTTCTGAAATGTCCTTTCCTTAGAGGAACCTTCGTGCACCAAATGCTGCCTGTGAAGCCTTTGACAGATTGGCAGTGAGGAAATAAGGCCTTATCCTTAGCTTTCAGACTCAGCCATTGTCTTGAAAATTACAGGCAGGAGTGTAAGAGCAGAGTTGTAACTAAATTCAACAGGATGACAGGCTCAATTTGAATGGCCATGTGTTAGACAGAGGACTAGTTTTGGGTCAGCCAGTTCACAATGTTCAAACAGAGAAATCCGGGCCTCAGCAAGGCTTGACCAATCTGATCAGGCTAGCATCCACCCCACCATCTCTTTGTGTCCTCATCTCAGCCATCTCATTATCCTTGCTGACACTGTTATTTAGACTCATGGCACTGAATGAAAGGGCACCTTTTTGTTGATTAAATGGAAACTTTTACACTAACAATGATGGAACTTTAGGACACAGACTAATGGAGAGGCCCATTCCAGCAGAGGAGAGAAGCCTTGTGTTTTCCCCTCGAGTAATACTGTACCCCACTCTTCATGGTCCAATTAGAGAATTGTCTACCCATAGAAATCTGTGAAACCGATAATGAGCCCTTTACAAATAATTCACTTGGAGACCGAAGGCAACAAAAGCAACACAAGTTCCTGTGCAATGGCAGAAATTCCAGTTCTGACACAGCTGTGTATATCTGTCTTCATGGCCTGGTCTTATAAATCCAGCCTTGTGGATAACTGCAGAGGTACAATAGTAGGCCATGTCTAAATTAAAGTGCATTTTGTTTTGGATTTAAGACTGAATTTGGACTGGGGTTGGAAACAATTAATCCCTTTGAAAATAGGTTTACAGTAAACATTCTATTAGGACAGTGTTAATAAGTACTGCTAGCAGAATTTGTGACCACATACTGTGACTATGAAAAACTTGTAGCAGTTGTGACTATACGTTGTTGGAAAAATGTTTTGCACACCAAAATGACAATAGAATAAATTATTTTACTTTATAATTGCAATTCATTAACCATTTTTAGTGTTAATATTTTTCTGGGTTGAATTATGCCCACAGTTAAATTGATTAGGTTCTGCAGTCTGTTTACTGCTTCAGTGTAAATAAAGGCCATTCAATTATATAATATTTTATATCCTGAAATATTACATAGGCTTACAACACAAAACATATCCTGATCACCACGCTAGTTCACTTTAGAGCTGGTCAGTTCTGATCATCATGTTAGAATAGCCTTATTGCTCTACCAACAATTATTTCATGATGTACTTAGTATGTCTGCCCAAAGTCAAAAATACAAGGAAAAATACAAGGTTTCAGATACTGAGCCCTCATACCACTTTTGATATTTTGAAATTATGTTTTTGATTATAAAAGTTCATTGAAAGGAATGATGAAAATCATCACACACATCAGAAAAAGACATTAAAATGATTCATTAAAAAGTATTATCAGTTTGAATGGAAGGATAATTGCCTATAATGACCTTAATTTGTAGCCAGTTACATTAAATACTGTACTGTACTATCTATCTATATATATATATATATATATATACAGTATATTAGTAAATAGTGTTTGTGTGTGTGTGTGTGTGTGTGTGTGTGTGTGTGTGTGAGCGTGTATTTATCACTTTGTGGGGACCAAATGTCCCCATAAGGATAGTAAAACCCGAAATTTTTGACCTTGTGGGGACATTTTGTCGGTCCCCATGAGGAAAACAGCTTATAAATCATACTAAATTATGTTTTTTGAAAATGTAAAAATGCAGAAAGTTTTCTGTGAGGGTTAGGTTTAGGGGTAGGGTTAGGTTTAGGGGATAGAATATAAAGTTTGTACAGTATAAAAACCATTATGTCTATGGAAAGTCCCCATAAAACATGGAAACACAACATGTGTGTGTGTGTGTGTGTGTGGTCCGGCAAAACAACCCCCTACCTCCGCGTGGTGCCGGACGGGCAACGTCGTGGGCAGCGCCATGGGGGGAGGGCCATTTTTTCTGTCATGGCACTTTGTAGCCTTCTATGACCTCCTGTCACAGGTGTTGGCTAAAGTGGCCCCTCAGGATAGAATCATCATGTTGGGTGATTTCAATGCCCGAGTTGGTCATGATGCTAGCACCTGGTCAGGAGTGATTGGAAGACATGGGCAAGATCAGCTCAACAACAACAGCAGGAGGCTGCTAGATTTTTGTGCAGCCCATGGGCTTGTAATTACCAACACACTGTTCCAGCATCGGCGCATCAACACAACATCATGGATGCATGCCAGGTCCAAGCAAGAACATCTGCTGGAATACATAGTGACGGAACAGCGGATGAGGACCCATGTCCACCAGGACCTACCATGGAGCTGATCTGCCCACTGACCATCGACTTGTCATCTGTAAGATGCGCCTGCCATTCTTCCACTCCAGTGGTGGGTATAAACCCAGGACCCCTTTCAAACCCATAGTGGCCTTGTCTAGGCTAGCTGATGAAAGTTGCAAGCGAGAATTTCAGCATCGCTTGCAGCTGGGGTTGGCATCATCCCCCACTCCTCTAGATGTCGAGGGGAAATGGGCAAGGTTTAGGACTGTGGCTCATGCAACTGCAATGGCTGTTTTGGGCACACGGTCCAGACCTCCTCAGAAACCCTGGCTGACGGAGGAGGTGTTCAGGCTGGCTGAGAAAAAGCGACAGGCCCACTCTCATCGTCTACAGCATCCCACGTCAGAGAATGAGGAGGCTTACCGCAGCCTTCGCCCAGAGGTTTGGAGAGCCGAGAGGCGCTGCAAGGATGTTTGGTGTTCGCAGGTTGCTGAGGAGATGGAGTCTGCCTCAATGGCCCATGATCACAAATCGCTCTTTAATTCTATCAAAAAAGTTACATGCAGTGCCACACCTATTACCATCATTAGGGGAAAGAACGGTGATCCAATCTCTGACCCCCAGAAACAGGTTTGCAGATTTGCTGAGCATTTCTGTGAGGTCCTGGGGGAGGGGAAGTCCCTCAGCCTGTAAAAGATTGTGGGACAAAGCGGGGATGACCCTGCTGGGGCTGCGGTGCCACAAATATTGGAGGAAGAAGTAATTCCCTGTGGGTGGCTGGCTGCGGTACCATCTTTGGAGGAAGTACTGAAGGCGATCTGGAGCCTGAGACCAGGAAAGGCACCGGGTAGAGATGATCTCCAAGCGAAATGCTGAGGGAGGGTGGTGTTTGTGCACAGACTGCACTACATGACATCATAACAACAGTCTGGACCACTGGGCAGGTTCCGCAGGATTGGAAGGATGTCCTGGTGGTCCCTATCTTTAAAAAGGGGGACCACACAGATTGTAACGACTATAGGGGCATCTCACTCCTCAGTGTGCCGGGAAAGGTCCTGGCAAGGATTATTCAACATTGCCTTGCCGGGCACGCTGAGGAGAGGCTTGCGGAGCCACAGTGTGGTTTCAGGAAGGGGCAGTCTTGCACAGATGCCATATTCACTGTCCGTCTGCTACAGCAGAGGTGTAGGGAATTCCAGCAAGTCCTACTCTGCTTTATTGACCTGGTCAAGGCCTATGATTCCATCAGTAGGACTGGGCTCTGGGTTGTTCTTCGTGCTTTCGGAGTCCCAGACCCGCTGCTCGCGATCATTAAGGACCTTCAAGAGCGGGCCCGGGTAAAACTACGTGGTCGGGAGTCGGAGCCATTCCCTGTTTACCTTGGAGTGCCACAGGGATGTCCTCTGGCTCCCACATTATTTAATATCTATTTCAACCACGTGGTTCGTGAAGCCTTCGATGGCTGTACCGGAGGAATTTCCATCTGGTACAGATATAATGGGAGGTTGATCGATGCCTAGGTGTGGTCAAGGGATGGCTCCCTATTGGTCTACCACATTATGTATGCTGATGATCTGGTGATTGCTGCTCACTCAGAGGAGGAGTTGGAAGCGCTGCTGATGAACCTGGAGCTTGCCACTAAGAGATGGGGCCATCAGCCCAACCAAAACTAAGCACCTGCCTGGGTATTATGTACCATCGGACACTCCACCCCCACAGCTCCCAATTGGTTATGGGGCAGTTGTGAAGAGAGTGGAGTGTTTTCCATACCTGGGAAGTGTGCTTATGACCAGCTCCGGTTTGACAGCAGAGGTCTCACTCCGAATCAGTCGAGCAGCATTATCTTTTCATTGGTTGCGTAACGCTGTGTGGAAGCTATCCGGTTTGTCGCTCCACACAAAGCTTCAGGTATTCTCGGCCACGGTCATTCCCTCCCTTCTCTATGCTTGCGAAACGTGGACCCCCCTAATGGAACATCTTCACCGGTTAGAAACATTTAGGCTGGCCTGCCTAAGATCCATCCTGGGTTTAACCAGGCTGGATTGTGTGAGGAGCTCACAAATCTTTGAAAGATGTGGACAAAGTCCCATCGGTGAGCTCCTCCGGCAGGCAAGTTTGCATTGGCTGGGTCATACCCGGCCACCGCATGCCTAAAGAGCTTTTGTTTGGCCGGATAGAGGGGGCTAAGTGGGCGCGGCATGGGCTGGAGAAGAGATGGAGTTATGTGGTACAGGAGGATGTGGAGCTGAGTGGACTTGCCGATGACTGGTACCAGCAGTGTCAAGATCGGTCTCTTTGGAGGAGGCTTGTGAAGGACGCTACTGGCCAGTTGGAGACAGTCGCCCTTCAACAACAACATAGCGCAGAGGAGCGATGCTCACAACAACGAGCAGAGTGCCGGGTGGCTAAAGCACAGCAAGTTGGCACAGTAGGGGGCACAGGTGGTGCATCAGCCAGTCATCTCAGTCAGTCGACCCGTGTCACCTGTTGGATCTGTCCCATGACCTCCTGCCAGCGGGCGTTCGACACTTCACGTGGCCTTAATGTGCAGGTAGCCTGGCACAAGCATCGTGGTGACATCAACGCCACTTAGTGGCGAATGGCAGTTGTTGTTGTTGTTGTTGTTGTTGTTCTTGTTCTTGTGTATGTGTGTGTGTGTGTGTGTGTGTGTGTGTGTGTGTGTGTGTGTGAGTGTGTGTGTGTGTGTATTCACTCACCACTTTATTAGATACATTTGTTTATCTAATTATTTGTGCAATGATCTAATCAGCCAATCATGTGGCAGCAGTGTAATGTATAAAATCATGCTGATATGGGTCAGGAGCTTCAGTTAATGTACACATCAACCATCAGAATGGGGAAAAATTTGATCTCAGTGATTTAGACCATGGCATTATTGTTGGTGCCAGTTTAGCCTGTTTTGGGCTGGTTTGATTATTTCTGTAACTGCTGATCTCCTGGCATTTTCACACAAAACAGTCTGTAGAGTAGATAATGGTGCGAAAAATAAAAAACATTCAGTGAGCACCAGTTCTGTGGGCGAAAACGGCTTAGTTAATAGGAGTTAATGGGAGAGGTCAGAGAAGAATGCCCAGACTGGTCATTTCTGAACGTACAACATGTTAAACATTGAGGCGGATGGGCTACAGCAGCAGAAGACCCCTCTAGGTACGATTACTTTCAGCTTAGAACAGGAAACTGAGGCTGCAGTGGGCACAGGCTTAGCAAAACTGGACAGTAGACGATTGGGAAAACATCGCCTGGTCTGACAAATCTGTATTTCCTCAGTTTTCTGTTCTTGGCTGACAGAAGTGGAACACAATTTGGTCTTTTGCTGTTGTAGCCTATCCGCCTCAAGGTTCGACGTGTTGTGCATTCTGAGAGGCTATTCTGCTCACTACAATTGTCGGCAGTTCTGCAGACAGTGGTTACCTGTCTGCAGAACTGCCACTCACTGGTTGTTTTTTGTTTTTGCACCATTCTCTTTACATTCTAGAGACTGTTGTGCATGTATATCACAGGAGATCATCAGTAACAGGAATAGTCAAACCAGCCCATCTAGAACCAACAATCATGCCATGGTCTAAATCACTGAGATGACATATTTTCTCCATTCTGCTAGTTGATGTGAATATTAATTGAAGCTCCTGCATGATATTATACATTACACTGATGCCACACGGTTGGCTGATTAGATAATCGCATGAATAAGTAGGTGTACAGGTGGCCAGTGAGTGTGTGTGTGTATATATATATATATATATATAAAAATATATATAAAAAAATGTTTTGTTTAAAGCTCCTCTACATCCCTTGGGCCCACCACCCATTGGAGAAACCGCAAGAGTCGGGTGCACTGCCATATGGGTGGCAGTGAAGGCCATGGGCCTCGATGGACCAGACCCGGGCAGCAAAGGCTAGCTCTGGGGACGTGGAATGTCACCTCACTGGGGGGGAAGGAGCCGTAACTGGTGATTAAGGTGGAGCGTTACCAGTTGGATCTGGTGGGGCTTACATCAACGCACAGTTTTGGCTCTGGATCCGTACTCCTGGATAGGGGATGGACACTATTCTTCTCTGGAGTTTCCCAGGGTGTGAGGCGACGGGCGGGTGTGGGGATACTCACGAGCCCCCGGCTGAGCGCCACTACGTTGGAGTTTACCCGGTGGGCCGAGAGGGTCGCCTCCCTACGCCTACGGGTTGTGGGGGGGAAAACTCTGACTGTTGTCTGTGCATATGCACCGAACAGCAGTTCAGAGTATTCAGCCTTCTTGGAGACCCTGAATGGAGTCCTGAATAGGGCCCCAGTAGGGGACTCCATAGTGATGCTGGGTGAACGCTTCAACGCACACATGGGAAATGACAGGGACACCTGGAAAGGCGTGATTGGGAGGAACGGTCTCCCCGATCTGAACTCAAGTGGATGTTTGTTATTAGATTTCTGTGCTAGTCATGGATTATCTATAACAAACACCATGTTCGAACATAAGGATGCTCATAAGTGTACGTGGTACCAGAGCACCCTAGGCCAAAGGTCGATGATCGATTTTGTAATCGTGTCGTCGGATCTGAGGCCATATGTTTTGGACACTCGGGTGAAGAGAGGGGCAGAGCTGTCAACCGATCACCATCTGGTGGTGAGTTGGGTCAGGGGGTGGGGAAAGACTCTGGACAGACCTGGGAAGCCCAAGCGAGTAGTGCGGGTGAACTGGGAACATTTGGAGAAGGTCCCTGTCCGTGAGATCTTCAACTCACACCTCCGGCGGAGCTTTTCAGGCATCCCTGCGGAGGTTGGGGACATTGAACCGGAGTGGGCACTGTTCAAAGCTTCCATTGCCGAAGCCGCAGTGGAGAGCTGCGGCCTAAAGGTTTTAGGTGCCTCAAGGGGTGGTAACCCTCGAACACCATGGTGGACACTGGTGGTCAGGGAAGCTGTCCGACTGAAGAAAGAGGTCTTCCGGGATTTGTTGTCCTGGAGGTCTCCGGAGGCAGTTGCAAGGTACCGACAGGCCCGAAGGGCTGCGGCCTCGGCCGTGAGGGAGGCAAAGCAGTGGGTGTGGGAAAAGTTCGGAGAAGCCATGGAGAAGGACTTTCGGTCCGCTCCAAATTGCTTCTGGAGAACCGTCCGCCACCTTAGGAGGGGGAAACGGGGAGCCATCCAAGCTGTATACAGCAATGATGGGACACTGTTGACCTCAACCGAGGAGGTTATTGGGGGGTGGAAGGAACACTTTAAAGAACTCCTAAATCCCAACACGCCCTCTATGCTAGAGGCAGAGCTGGAGGCTGATGGGGGATCAGATTCTATTTCCCTGGGGGAGGTCACTGAGGTAGTCAAACAACTCCACAGTGGCAAAGCCCCGGGGATTGATGAGATCCGACCAGAAATGCTGAAAGCCTTGGATGTGGAGGGGGTGTCATGGATGACACGCCTCTTCAACATTGCGTGGAAATCTGGGACAGTGCCTAAGGAGTGGCAGAACGGGGTGGTGGTTCCCCTCTTCAAAAAGGAGAGTGTGTGCCAACTACAGGGGTATCACACTTCTCAGCCTCCCTGGTAAAGTTTACTCCAAGGTGCTGGAGAGGAGGGTTCGGCCGATTGTCGAACCTTGGATTGAAGAGGAACAATGCGGTTTTCGTCCTGGCCGTGGAACGGCGGACCAGATCTTTACTCTCGCAAGGATCCTGGAGGGGGCCTGGGAGTATGCCCATCCGGTCTACATGTGTTTTGTGGATCTGGAGAAGGCGTATGACCGGGTCCCCCGGGAGAGACTGTGGGAGGTGCTGCGGGAGTACGGGGTGGGGGGGTCCCTTCTTAGGGTGATTCAATCCCTGTACGTCCAAAGCGAGAGCTGTGTCCGGGTCCTCGGCACAGAGTCGAGTTCATTCCATGTGGGGGTTGGTCTCCGCCAAGGCTGCGCTTTGTCACCAATCCTGTTTGTGATATTCATGGACAGGATATCGAGGCGTAGTCGGGGTGGGGAAGGTGTGCGGTTTGGTGGGCTGGGGATCACATCGCTGCTTTTTGCAGATGATGTTGTCTTCATGTCATCATCGGTCCGTGACCTTCAGCTCTCACTGGATCGCTTGGCAGTAGAGTGTGAAGCAGCTGGGATGAGGATTAGCACCTCTAAATCTGAGGCCATGGTTCTCAGCAGGAAACCGATGGAGTGCGTACTCCAGGTAGGGAAGGAGGTATTGCCACAAGTCTTGTTCACGAGTGAGGGGACAATGGAGCGGGAGGTTGGCCGGAGAATCGGGGCAGCGGGGGCAGTATTGCACTCGCTCTATCGCACTGTTGTCACGAAAAGAGAGCTGAGCCGAAAGGCAAAGCTCTCGATCTACTGGTCAATTTTTGTTCCTACACTCACCTATGGTCATGAAGGCTGGGTCATGACCGAAAGAACTAGGTCGCGAGTACAAGCGGCCGAAATGGGCTTCCTCAGTAGGGTGGTGGGCTTCTCCCTTAGAGATAGGGTGAGGAGCTCAGTCATCCGTGAGGAGCTCGGAGTAGAGCCGCTGCTCCTTTGCGTCGAAAGGAGTCAGTTGAGGTGGTTTGGGCATCTGGTAAGGAAGCCCCCTGGCCGCCTCCCTAGGGAGGTGTTTCAGGTACGTCCAGCTGGGAGGAGGCCTCGGGGAAGACCCAGGATTAGGTGGAGAGATTACATCTCCAAACTGGCCTGGGAACACCTCAGGGTCCCCCAGTCAGAGCTGGTTAATGTGGCTCGGGATAGGGAAGTTTGGGGCCCCCTGCTGGAGCAGCTGCCCCCGCGACCCGACTTCGGATAAGCGGTTGAAGATGGATGGATGGATGGATGGATGTTTTGTTTAAAATTACACAGTTGAATTTGATGTAAATTTGTGTAATCTTAAAAATAGGCTTACAATTTTTTTGAGTTTTAAAATTTGGTTCCTAAATTAAGACCCCAGTTAAGCATGACTTCTGCATCAGTCTACACTGAAATTTATAAATTGAGCTAAAATAAGAAATATTTCAGATTAACAAGCAGGTCAAATATTGCATTTAAATAGAGGCCACTAAAGAAATCTAAATTGATATGACACAGGAATAAGTGCATTTTGTTGCATAAACATCCTGATGAAACTTGATTAAATATTTCCCTTCTGTTTTTCCTTGCGTAGGCCTACGCAACATGGGAGAAAAAAATCTCCCCATCTATTTTTACAGAGAGCATCACTCGGGTCTAGGCACTATGCGTCAGTTTATTATTTAGATAAATAATATTTTGTATATGAACCCCACTGAGGAGAGGGAATAGAGAACAAAGTGACAAAAAACTGGACACGGAGATGGCAGTACTCCCCACGAGCCTGGGGAATAACTGGTAACAACAAGGCAATGTTGTTCTTCATCTTGGTAAGCACAAATGAAAAAAAAAAGACTATGTGATTGACATTATAATAGACTAAACTGTTCCTATGACTAACTTATTCAGAAAAAAACAACAAAAAAATGTATTTCTTAAAATACAGGACAAAGCAGGCAATGAGTGATTTTTCTGTATAATGCTGCCCTCTAGTGAACTGTTTAGAATTTGTTAGAGTGAAAAGGTGTGTTAGATGTGAGGTAAGTGTAAACTAGGTCTTAAGTACAGCCTCTATGTACAGTATCTGTAAAATATATCAAATAAATACATATGTAAATATTAAATACAATTAATGGCAAAAATAAATAAATGGCTATCTTGCCTGAATGAAATCACAAAGGACATTTTATTTTATTTTTTTATTGTTTTAATATAGCTATTTTCATAATACACATTGTCACAAAGTAGCAAACAAGCTTATTTCAAAATGGCTTAAATAGTTGTAAAGTAGCCTAATATTTACAGTAGCCTATTCAAGCATTGTGTGATCTGAAATGTCTGTCATTTTCCAATGTTTCACTTGAGCATTAATCGCATGTCTTCTTTTAAATCTTTAAAGTCAAACATAACTTCCCATTTTGTGCAGCAATGTAAAATAAGTTTTTCTGCAAAATGTTTTTGTACTGCTGAATTTGTCATTGTTTTAGGCATAATCAAAGCCACTTGAATGCTATGACCATGCTCAATGTAGCATGGAAGCAAGAATAACTTTAAATGTCACATGGCCTGTTTTGTTGGAGAGCACATTCGTTAACTGTGCCTTGGTTCCATAAAAGCTCATACAAAAAAGGTCTTCCTCACGATCTTTTAGCAGATTCCAAGAAAAACTGATCATTAATGGAAAAATTGTCAATTTTCCAGTTGTAACATGCTAGAAGAGTGTCATTTCACATATATTTTAACTATTTATACATAAGAGTTATTCAGCAGACATTAGTCTTAAAGTTATCATCTTATAATGAACTATCTCCCAAACTCTTAAAACTTAATAGTTCATAAATCCTTGTGTATGGCAATATACAGTATCCAAATCAAATACTGTGTATGAAATATATGTTTAGATATGGTTTTCACTAATAAAAAGTCACACACTTGTATATATGCAATATATTTCAAAATACAAAAGGAATGGTCTTTTTCATATATGTAACATACTGTATATAGTATTTTCCCAAATAGTTGAATTTAAATATATCTACATACAGTTTATGCTTAAATATATGACCTATAATTTCATATACGTTTATATGTTCACATATGATCATATATGTTATTTCTACATGGGTTCCCAGAGTCCTTTTTTTGCATCTCATTAATAGTTGCTGCGATTCACTATATTTAGCAATCGTCGACAACAAGAGCTTTCATTGAAGATATAGGCTTCAAATAAAACAAAAATGATAGAGCTATATAGCCTTATGCACTGTATATAGTGGTTAATTTTTGGTAGCTGATTCAAACTAAATTCTATACTATGAAAATCACTGACAGCTCATCCACGTCATAGCGATCATCAGTGTAAGGAATTATCTACTCACGCCAGGGGCATAGCAGTCATTATAAAAATGGGACACAGCTGTCAGTTGGCAGCTAGCTCAGACCCAATACTTACAGTGCAGTATTAATATATTATAGTATATATTCATATATAAGTATTATATTAATATATACGTATTATTTACATTTAATATTTGTATTATTTTAAAGATTCGTGTATTGCAAAATAATTGCAAAATGAAGCAAAATTAGCTGCAAATATAGAGGTAATCTTGTGAAACACTTGCTTCTGTTTCACACATGACAATAAAAAGACTGAGCACAAGCTGGTCCTGAATAAATTATTTAATCAATTACAATAATGACTACTGTGCTTGTGCATTGTAAGATTTAAATGTATCCAAGTGGCTCGAGTGTTTTGACTACGATCACTAACATTAGTTTAGATTACTTTAATGATTCAGTGACCATTTCTGGTGATTCCAGAAGGTGTTGACAAATGTGTCTTGAGTGAAAGAATGAATCAACAATCATAAGAACATTTTAATCCTTTAAAATGTGTATGTCTACAGACCTATAAAGAGAATTTAGTAGAGGTTTTAAGCATTACAAGAACAAAGCCAATCTATAATTTCCCTACGGTTTGTGAACTGCTGAGCATGACTTTTATTAAAAGCTGCAACATGAGAATCACACAATGGCTTACTCATTCCATTGACTTTATGAAGGACAAGCTTGTTGGGGACATGTAAATACTTTACGGACATCCTTAGCATCTATTCACAATTTGGCTAGGAACATCAGTGCAAAAGTGACCTTCCATTGATGTGAGAGTTTCTTGCTTTCCTTGAATCGATCACGTTTCCCTCTTGTCGAAGTCGCAATATCTGGGAACAAAACAAAAACGCTGTGGTGTTTCCAAGAAAGCCTTCCTCCGCTCCTCCTCTTTATCTGATGATCTCAGAAATGTGGCCAGAATTCATCGGGCTGGTCTCCATCTGCAGGTCTCCGAGCCGGAACTCTGTGAGCTTGATCGATTTCCAGCTTATGGCCTGTTATGTCGAGCAGACTCGGAAAGAGTTTGTTCAGAAATTCCACCATATTCTGACCCTCTGCTCGCTCTGGAATTCCAACAATTGGAATGTTGTTTCACCGGTTACGATTCTCAATGTCTTCCAACTTTTCCCAAACGTGTTCCAAATATATCTTGGCAGCTAATTCCCTCTCTGATGACTCCAGATAATCGATCCGTTTCTCGACATCCGACATTCTTGTAACCAACTCAAAGAATTTCGACTCCATGGCAGTGATGATTGGCAAGATCCTCCAAGTCTGCAGCAACCTTTGTCAGCATCACCGACATACGCAACAGTTGACGCTGAATCTCTCCCACTGCACTGTCCAATTTGAGTCCCCGGTCTGCGGCCTTGTCAGTGGTATCAGCTTGAGCACGTAAGTGTCTTTTAATGTCTCCAGAGCCAGAGGATTTTGAATTATTTTACATGTTTTATTCATAGAACAGTTATGGAACAGAGTGTATCTCACCGGTTTATGACATAAGAAGTATTAAAAACTAGCAAAGTGCACAGAGCTCACTGTTCACACGTCTGAAACTCACATGAGGTCACATGACTCCTTAATCTACTATTTATTGTTTTTTGTAGCATAATACGTATTTACAAAGAAAAAGGCTACTTTTAAATGCTGTAAATAATTATGGTATGATGTTTATAAGATAAATCTTTCACATATATGTATTTTTTTTTCAGATATTTATTTAATTCCAATGGGTCAGATGTAACATAAAAAAGACATAAATAAAATGGTAGATGTCCTCAAGTTTGGTTCATCCTTGGGAGCCATTTCCAAGTACCTGAAGTTATCACATTCATCTGTACAAACAATAGTAGGCAAGCATGAACACCATGGGACCACACAGCCATCATACTGCACAGGAAGGAGACACATTCTGTCTCCTAGTGATAAACGTAGTTTGGTGTGAAAAGTGCAAATCAATCCCAGAACAACAGCAAAGGACCTTGTGAAGATACTGAAAAAGTGTGTGTGAGCAAGGAGACCTACAAACCTGACTCAGTTAAACCAGTTCTGTCTGGAGTGGGACAAAATTCCAGCAACTTATTGTGAAAATCTTGTGGAATGCTACCCAAAATGTTTGACCCATGTTGAACTATTTTAAGGCAATGCTACCAAATACTTACCATGTGTATGTAAACTTCTGACCCACTGGGAATGTAATGAAAGAAATAAAAGCTTAAATAAATAATTTTATAATTTTTATATTATAAATTAAAGATTATATTTTATAATCTCTACTATTATTCTGACATTTCACATTCTTAATCTTAAAGTTTAAATGTATTTGGCTAAGATATATGTAAACTTCTGACTTCAACTGTATAGTATCTCAACCACAGACTGTATCCAGAGTGCTCAGTACCGCATGGAAATATTAGGATATATTATGATGACTAACAAGGTTGGGAGGGTCATCTAGCAGTGGAAATCACAAGAAAATATATTTTAACACGATTACAGAGAGAGCTGCAAAGCACATGCAGTTTCATCCAATAATCTAATTAGATGTTGAGCACCACTCCTGTCCAGACCACATCAGCAGCACACTCAATTCAGTTTCTCTAACATGGTTACAAAGACTAGAACTGTCCAATAACTTCTTTGGAAAAAGTACATTTACAGAGGACCCCAAAGTATTTGGAAAAGACAGTCACACATAAAAAATATACACTACCGTTCAAAAGTTTAGGGTCACTTACACATTACAATAATAGTAAAGTCATCACAACAGAATTAATAGAAATGGAAATATGGGAATTATGTTGTGACAACATTATTTTTTTTTAAATAAATCAAAACTATGTTATATTTTAGCATCTTCAAAGTGGCCACACTTTGCCTAGATTTTGCAAAACTTTTCTCTTGGCATTTTCTCATCCAACTTCTTGAGGTATCACCCTGGGATGCTTTTTAAACAGTATTGAAGGGGTTCCCATCTATATGCTGGGCACTGGCCACTTAGTGGTTTCTTTTCTTAATTATTCGGTCCAAGTCATCCATTTCAAAAACTTTTAAATAAAATTTTAGTTTTGTAATTAAATTAATGAATATGTTGGCACAATTATATTTTTGTCTACAAAACTAATTTCAAACATTTAAGCATACGCCTTCAGATCAAAAGGTTTTTAAGATCATGAGAATCATTTCAGGCAAGTGACCCCAAACTTTTGAATGGTAGTGTATATATATCACAGTTTTTGATAACAAAATATCTATCAACTGGAATTTACTGAAACACACACACACACACACACATATATAATAAAAATTAAGAGACCACAGCAGAATTATAAGTTCCTCAGATTTACTATTTATTGGTATGTGTTTGAGTAAAATGAAAATTTTGGTTTTATTCTATAAAGTACTGACAACATTTCTCCCAAATTTCAAATAAAAACATTGTAATTTAGAGAATTTATTTGCAAAAAATGACAACTGGTCAAAATGACAAAAAAAGATGCAGTGTTTTCAGACCTCGAATAATGCTAAGAAAACAAGTTCATATTTATTTTTAAACGACACAACACAATACTAATGTTTTAAATTAGGAAGAGTTTGGTGGAATAACCCTGATTTTCAATCACAGCTTTCATGCGTCTTGTCATGCTCTCTAACAGTCTTTCACATTGATGTTTGGTGACTTTATGCTATTCCTGGTGCAAAAAGTCAAGCAAATCAGCTTTGTTTGATGCTTGAGGCCATCCATTTTCCTTTTGATCACATTCTAGAGGTTTTCAATGGGGTTCAGGTCTGGAGATTTTCAGAGCAGAAAGAAGCATGTTTTCTTCCAGGATAACATTGTACATGCTTGAATTCATGTGTCCTTCACAAAGATGAATCTGCCCGAATCCAGCCTTGCTGAAGACCCCCCCAGATCATCTCTAATCCTCCACCAAATTTCACAGTGGGTGCAAGACACTGTGGCTTGAAGGCCTCACCGGGTCTCTGTCTAACCATTAGATGACCGGGTGGAGGATTGGTGATGATCTGGGGGTGCTTCAGCAAGGCTGAATCGGGCACATTCGTCTTTGTGAAGGACGCATTAATCAAGCCACAAACAAGGTTATCCTTGAAGAAAACTTGTTTTCTTCTGCTCTGACAATGTTCTCCTACTCTGAGGATTAGTGTTTCCAGCAGGACAAATGCTCCATGCCATGCAGCTAGGCCGACCAAGCTGTGGATAGAGGACTACCGCATCAAGACCCTGTAATGGCCTGCCCAATCTCCAGACTTGAACCCCATTGAACATCTCTGGAATGAGATCAAGAGGAAGATGTATGGTCACAAGCCATCAAACAAAGCTGAACTGCTTGAATTTTTGTGCCAGGAGTGGCATAAAATCACCAAACTGCGCTGTGAAAGACTGCTAAAGAGCATGCCAAGACGCATGAAAGCTGTGATTGAAAATCTGGGATATTCCACTAAATATTGATTTCTGAACCCTTCCTAAGTTAAAACATTAGTATTGTGTTTTTTAAAAATGAATATGAACTTGTTTTCTTTGCATTAATCAAGGTCTGAAAACACTGCATCTTTTTATTATTTTGACCAGTTGTCATTTTCTGCAAATAAATGCTCTAAATGACAATATTTTTATTTGAAATTTGGTAGAAATGTTTTCAGTACTTTATAGAATAAAACAAAAATTTTCATTTTACTCAAACACATACCTATAAATAGTAAATCCAGAGTTTACTACACAGTAATCTCTGGATTTGCATATATATATATATACATTTACACAAACACACTGGCTATACAAGGCTTGAAATTGCCCAAAAACTGAAGATTTTATACAAAGGTGTACAATTCGTCTTCAAGGACAAATGACTTTGAAGACGAATAAAATTCCTCTAACAAGGACAGAAAGATATGTGGAAGGCCAGATGTACAAAAAAACAAGAGGAAAGTACATCAGAGTCTCTAGTTTGAGAAATAGATGCCTCACATATCAGATAATTGGAAAAGAGTGTTATGGATCTTAAACCCATTGAGTATTTATGGGATCAGCTAGACCGTAAGGTGCGTGAAAAGTGCACGACAAGACAGCCACATCTATGGCAAGTGTTACAGGAAGTGTGGGGTGAAATTTCAGTATAGTATGGACAAACTGACAGATAAAATGCCAAGGATCTGAAAAGCTGTCATTGCTGCACGTGTAGGATTTTTTGATGAGAACTCTTTGAAGTAGTTTAAGAAGTCCTGAAAAAAATTATATTAATAGTAATCTTTCACATAATTAATGTCCTGACTATACATTGTGATCAGTTGAATGCCATTTTGATGAATAAATGTAAAAATTTCTTTCCATAAGAGCAAAATTTGTACAATATTCCAAACTTTTGTCTGCCAGCATACAGTATATATATATATATATATATATATATATATATATACACATACACACACACACACACACACACACAAGCAAAAACATTGACAATTGCTTAATATGCTGTGAGTCCTCCGTGTGCCGCCAAAACAGCGCTGACCCGCCAAGGCATGGACTCTTCAAGACCCATAAAGGTGTCCTGTGATATCTGGCACCAAGACATGAGCAGCAGGTCCTTCAAGTTTTGTAGGTTATGAATTTGGAGGCCAGGGTAACACCTTGAACTCTTCATCATGTTCCTCAAACCATTCCCAAACCATTTGTGCAGTATGGCAGGTCATATTATCCTGCTGAAAGAGGCCACTGCCATCAGGGAACACCATTGCCATGAAGTGGGGTACCTGGTCAACAATGATGTTTATGTAGGTGGCATGTGTTAAATTGACATCCATATGAATGGCTGGACCCAGTGATTCCAAGAAGAACATTGCCCTGAGTATCAAACTCCCTCCACCGGCTTGTCATCTTCCCACAGTACATCCTTGTGCCATCACTTCCCCAGGTAAACTGTGCATGGCCATCCATGTGATGTTAAACAAAACAGGACTCATCAGACCAGATGACCTTCTTCTACTGCTCCAAGGTCTAGTTCCAACGCTCACATGCCCATTATATGTGATTTTGTCAGTGGATATGGTTAATTATAGGCACTCTGACCTGTCTGTGGCTATTCAGCCTCATATGCTGCATGGTGCCAAAGTAGACCTTCTGTCGGTTTGGACCAGACAGGACAGCCTTTGTTGTACCTGCACATCAGTGTGCCTTGGGCACCCAACACCCAACACCCTGTCCCCGGTTTGTAGTTTGTCCTTCCTCTGACCTGAATTACTGAGCACTGCTGACAAGGTGCACCCCACAAGTCTGGCATTTTCAAAGATGCTCTGACCTCGTCATCTGGCAATAACAATTTGGCCCTTGTCAAAGTCACTCAGGTCTTTACTCCTGCCCATTTCTTCTGCATTCAACATGCTGACTATGAGAATTGATTGTTAGCTTACCATCTAATCTACCCATTCCTTGACATGTTGCCTTGTTAGGAGATGATCAACTTTATTCGCTTAACCTGTAAGTGCTCATAATGATTTGGCTCATCAGTGTATATAGCACAAGCCCACTTTTCAAGCAAAACATTACAAAATATATATATTTTATTTTTAAATTACATAGAAAAATGAAATATACTCTTCAAAATAATGACTAGCTGGTTGTTTAGCATAAGTAAAACATAGTTACAGAGCTGCTAACATGACATCCATTTGTAGACAAACCCAGAAGTCTAAGCTGCCATGTGTTTAAAAAAAAAAAAGTATTTAATTCAATAAGGGTTCAAAATTCATGTTTGAGGTATGACTGTGTGTAATTTATGTTGTAGAACAAAACGTCCAACCTTATTTTCCCATTTATTTTTGAAGTAGTCTTTTACTAAAAAGCTAAAATGCTAAAAATGAGACTTACCTCTCTGCTGCTATTACATGGCCCCCTAACCAAGCTGGTGGTCTCACCAAGGTGGGAGAGGGGAGGTTTGGTTGTATCTAATGCACTCATGCTCAGAACATAGAGTGTGAGACAGCTGCATGCTCCTCCTGCACAAAGAATAGCTTATACAAGCCACAACCCACACTATCTCATTCATCACAAACATGAAAACACCCTCTTACATGCTTGCCATCACCTGATGCCTCATCCAAAAGTAATTCACTACAAATGAATTTACACTACAAATGAATACAAATTAACTCTGGAGACTAATAAAAGTTTTCAATCAATCAAGCAAGCAAGTAATGAATCAATCAAGCAAGCAATAATTGTGTAAATAAATGTGTAACCTAAGTAATTTACTTAATTGAAAGTCATTAGGCTAACTGTAATCTGATTACAAGAATAACATAAATTACTTTTGTAATTCCATTCAACCCAGCATTACATACTATATGTAAATCTGTCTAATGATCTACTCATTGTTCAGCCTCTCAATATCTCAATCAAGCCACCAGTGGTTTCTGTCCCCCTACCAAGTAAAACCATATGTTATGATGTCAACAAAATTCTCTACATAAGGTACTTGTCTAGTGTGATATCACAAGAATCAATACAAAGAAACAGTAAGCATATCCTATGGTATGAAAGGTGTTCCTTTTGAACAAATCTGCAGCAACATGTAGCTACAACAACAGCAACAACAAAAATACTTAAAAACAAAACCTTCAGAGAAATTACCAAACCAAAATAAAAATAGTCTTGAGTCCTTCCCTGCCTAATGTAAACAAAAACAAAACCCTCAGAGAAATTACCAAAACAAAATAAAAATAGTCCAGAGTCCTTCCCTGCCTAACGTAAACAAACACAAACCAAGTACACACACACACACACACAAAACGGAAGGCCACCCAAGATCCAACTTCAATAACAATCTATAGGGGAAATAATGCACTGGATTGAACTCCTATACAGAAAAAAAAAAAACGGAAATATCCTTCAGGTTTTTGATAGATGGCCTCTCATTCTCTGTAAGTACTAACTCAAGATTCAGTTCATGTTTGTGCCTGGATTTGTAAAACATTTTTTTTTATAATAAAACAGCCGATAATTCACCATGTGGTAGCCAATATTGTTCTTTAGTCAATGACAGTTTTTGCATTGTTGCTAATCCTCTCTGCCTATGTCCAAGGCCGTAATCATGTCTTCAACATTGTTGTGGGGGGTGGGGGGGTTGTGGGGGGCATGGGTGTTGAGGTCACAAATATAATGGTACTCTGTCCTTAAAAATAGTAAAGGTGATTGTGGCAGTGGGGGAGTGGGGGAGTGGTCAAGTGCCCGTCCGGAGAGAGAGAAGCAGTAAGGGCACTTACACCTGAGCTAAATTATGATTAACACCTGTCTCTAATTACAGTGAGCATGGGGAGAGCGGCATAAAAAGAGCCACACCGCCAGCAGAGGGGAGAGAGAGAGTTGGGGTCTGAAGCTGAAGTCTAGTGTGAAGCTGAAGTCTAGTGTGAAGCTGAAGTCTAGTGTGAAGCTAAAGTTTATTGTGAAGCTGGCGTGTTATGGCGCCCCTGTAAAAGCCAATAAAAGCTCACGTACCTGAGTTGAAGAAGCCTGTTTTCCTGTGCCAGGCTCCTCCTGCTCTTGTCCGGGGAAGCCCAGCTTGGAGGTGTGGAGCTCCGCCACCGCGACCAGTTCCCCTTGCTAGGTGGTGGACAACAACGACACAGGTGTGGGCATGACGTCTGGGCCAGCCTACTGGGGTTGGGGGATCCGGGACACTTCCGGGATAAGTACCCCATGATGGAGGTGGGGACTGTGGTCCAGGTCCCCAACACTCCGAGCCGGCGCTTACCGGATACCGGTAAGGGCCAAGGGGGGTACTCACCAAGCATTGGTGGACACGGGGTGTAATCGGGGTATAATCACCATGATCCATCAATGCTTGGTTCAACCTGAGGCATTGGGCACAGCTAAAATGGTGAGGGTGAAGTGTGTGCATGGGGATATTCACAACTACCCTGAGGTGACCCTTGTGATTAAATTTCGTGGAACAAAACATAAGGTGGAGTTCCCTCCTCACCCATCTGGCCTGAATTTTGTTATATTTAGGAATGTGAGCAGATGGGTCCTGCATAAAAGTGATGAGATGTGATATGTGCGATGCTCTGGCAGGGGAGGCGTAGCCGGGGCGTCTTCGTCAGCTCCATGTCATGATGACGTGAGAGGGGGAGAGGCTGCGGCCCCTCCCATCCTCAGGGGAATTCCCAAAGGGGATTTAGAGCAAAACTCCACACACTAGGGCAACTAACACAGGAGAATTTGCTCCAAGCTCAAGAACGACAGCGCCAATTGTATAACAGGTGTACTCAGCTAAGGGAACGACAACCTGAAGAAGGCAATCCTCCAGCGGGTGGGTCGAAGCCCGGAGCAATACCGGCAGCTCTTCCGGTCCCTGAGTGGGTCCAGTGTCACCGGTGGAGTGTCACCAGTTCCCCATGCTGGGTGGTGGACACACCCCAACGCCTCGACAGCGCCCCGCCGCTCTCCCCCTCAGATGGAAGTGTCCGCCGACACAGGTGTGGGCATGGCATCTGGGCTGGCCTACTGGGGGTGTAATCAATCCATGATCCATCAATGCTTGGTATGCTCAGCTAAGGGAATTTACACCGGGAGAAAAGTTTCTCATATTACTCCCCACCTCTAGCTCCAAATTACTCACCAAGTGGCAAGGTACCATTGAGGTCACACGATGAGTGGGGGAACTCGAATATGAGGTTAAGCGAACCGATAGAGGGGGCGCACGTCAAATATATCACCTCAACCTCCTGAAATTATGGAGGGAGGCGGTCCCTGTGACGTTAGCTACGGTAGTTACGGAGAGGGCGGAGCTCAGCCCAGAAGTAAACACTAAGCCTAATCATAACACTCCGGTCACTTGCGGAGACCACCTCTCACCGTATCAGCGCACAGAGGTTGCCAAGTTGCAACAAGAATTTGCAGACGTGTTCTCCCCTCTACTGGGTCGTACAAACCTCATCCAGCACCACATCGAGACCGAAACAGAAGTGGTGGTACGTAGCCGTCCCTATCGTTTGCTCAAGCACATAAAGATAATGGTTTGGGAAGATATGGAGGTAATAGAGGAATCTCACAGCAATTGGTCCAGCCTGGTTGTTCTAGTGCCTAAGAGCGACAGGTCTGTACGCAAACCCCAAGAAGTGTGCGATTGGGTGTGTGGAGGTACAGTATCTGGGGTTTCACTTGGGTCACAGGCAGGTGCATCCTCAAATTGACAAGACTGCTGCGATTGCCACCTGCCTGAGGCCCAAGACCAAAAAGGGGGTAAAAAAGACCAAAATTATTTTCTGTCCTCAAGTTGTGCCTCATTGTTTTCCCCATAGAATCTTAAAACAATCTTTTCTTAAAGAATCCTAATAATGCTCTTTTACCTACAAAAACAGTTCATATTGTCCACTGCTGTCAAGGTCTAAAGAGGGAAAAAATATCATCATTAAAATACCTTAAATGTAGTCCATACAACACTAAGCTTTTCTATGGCCCCAGAAAGCTTGAAACATAGTGCACAAGTCATTTGGACTACTGTTATGATGTATTTATACTGAACATTAGTTATGCTTTAGTATTGCTTTAGTATTTATCCTTTATGAATCTTGACAGCTCCAATATAAACTTTTATTCTATGGATTAGAGCTGCGTAAAATATATATTTTATGTTCCAAGAAAAAAATGGAATTGCAAGGCTATCTTTGTGGAGACCACTGGAAAACTGGAAGTCAATCAAGTAAATCAGACAGGGTTATTTTTTTTTGTGGATATGTAGAGCCATAAACAGTACATTGGTTTTGATCAACTTTAGTGTGAGTAAAGGAATTAGTAAAAGTACATTTTCCATTTTTATGTGAACTACTCCTTTAACTGGTGAATATTTTTTTGAGCACAGACCTGACAAGGACATCCTAAAAATAAAACAGTCTCTTATAAAAGAATGAGATGCTTTACAAAATTCTGATTTAATTTAAAACTAATAATCAATTTAGAAACTATTGAATTGATTGTTAATGATTACCTATTATATGCACTAAAAATATATGTCATTGTCATGTCACAACCTAAAATCTCAATGGAAGCCTCGAGACACAGTTCTAATCTGAGGGTGATAACGCTCTACTTTGTGTTATATTTAATATTTTCATAGACAATGTCAAGGGATTTTTATAAAAAGCTCCTTTAAAAAACTGCCAGATCACCACATTCATTCAATTCCTTAACAATGTACACACATTCGCGCTTTATCTTAAGCCGTAGGCCTACATGCTGAAAACTACTCCTTTAATGTTTTCACAATAACAATTAATAATGGCATCTGCATCACGTAGGCCCTACTGTGATTACATATTTTCGATTCAAACCGGCGAATTTCGCCAAATGGTGATAGTTTACACCCTTGGAAATTACTTTTGGTTGGTACAACACTTTAATCATAAAACATTGGACAAAAAATTGTCATTTTGCACGTTTAGTTAGATACATTAATTTACATGACACTAACACTATCCTGAACTACTTGATTATGCACGCCGCTGGAATTATCCACGAGGTTTCCGCTTTGCTTCTAAAACTTCAGTCTGGAGACTCTTGCCTTCTAGTGAAGGACTCTAAGAGCCGGCTCTCGTATGTGAACGTTTGGAGCCGGCTCGCATATCAGAGGAGCCGAATCTATTTATATAAACACACACACACACACACACACACACACACACACACACACACACACACACACACACACACACACACACACACACACACACACACACACACACACACACATAAAAGATATGAATAATCAAAAGATTTCAATGAATAGAATTAAATAATTCAAAGAGAGAAAAAAGGAATAAAATAATATAGGCCTAAATGCTCAAACGCACACACATTCGTTCTGACTGTTCAGACTCACCCAATTTATTATGTTGTTCAGATTGTATTCGTTTTGAATGGTTAGATTTCTTTGCACTTTGTTTATATACAATAAAAAGTTATAATTTAAATACAAATGTTTAATAGCATTCATTTTCATAACACAATTTTTAAATACATTGTGGTTAAGTTAGAGTATGATTTCATTTAATAATTTAATTAGAATTGTATAAACACCAATTATAGTCAACCTATCACAAACTTTTTGACTTGAAAAAATATATTTGTTATGTTTTGAAAGCCGTTTGGGAGCCAAAAGAGCCAAATCTTTTTTGGTGGGCAGTGGTGGCTCAGTGGTTGAGGCTCAGGGTTACTGACCAGAAGGTCGGGGGTTCCAGCCCCAGCACCACCAAGATGCCACTGTTGGGCCCTTGAGCAAGGCACTTAACTCAGGGGGATTGTCCCTGTAATAAGTGCACTGTAAGTTGCTTTTGATAAAAGTGTCTGCATAAATGTAAAAATGTAAATGTTAATGGTGAGCTGAGCCAAACAAGCCGGCTCACTGAAAAGAGCCGGAATGTCCATGTGTAATGCCTTCGTCGATTTGATTGGCAATCTGATTGGCTATCTCAAATGACATTGACCAGTGGTGTTAGACCACTGAGCATACTTAAATTAAACTTTTTTGACAATAGACAGTGATGCATAATGTACTGCAGCAGAACAGCAACAACGATATCAATAATTGGGGGGTCTGGCTATATCTGATTATTGGAGGGGACTTGTCCCACTCAATGTATTTTGCGGTTACTGCCCTGCCTATGTCTCATCCATCTTATCCAAAGCATATTGTTCAAATATTTCTGATGATGACCTGGATGAAAACCTCGACAAACAGGTAATGTTTACATTTTATTTTCCACAATGTTTAGTATTTAGATTTGTGGCCCATTGGTGAAAATGATCTTTAGGGTTCTATGACAGTGAAAGTGAAATGCCAGCAGATGGCAGCAGTGAAACACTAGGGTTGACATGTCGCTGTCATCTGTTTATCTTCATTGCTCATTTCAAACAGGTGAAATACTGATTTCAGTTTGTAGGCGAACGGAGAAGTCTAATTCGCCATGGGTTCCCTCGGGATTTTAACCCTATGTGTTGTATTATAGGGTTTCTGATCTTGGGTGTAAAATAAGGTCTGTGGTAAACATTTAAAGCCTCCGTGTGTGTGTTTTAAATTGTGCGATTACGGCTTCACGTTTGAGGTATGAAAGTGTGTAATTTATATTGTAGAACAAAACTTCCACTTGTCGTCAAGTAATGTCAAAATATTATGCTTAAATATTAAGCAAGTACCTCAGGGATATTTCTATAGTTTAGCACAAAGCAGATGATGCTGAAGGTTTTATCACTAATATAGAGAGAAAGGCCTGCATTAGGTTGGGGTTGATGGTAACTGCGCCTGATGTCATGTAAACATTGATTACGACCTCTGAACCTTTGTGGTGTTCACCATAGACGTCTCTGTATAATATCTATGGTGTTCACTGTATGAGCTTGAAATATTTATTTTCATGACAAGACGACAGTGAAACCAATAGCGTTAACCGCAGATCTATCCTGTAAGAGACATTGACCCACTTGGGCCCTATCACAGATGCCGCCCTCGGTCTTTGCGATGCACTTCTGAGTTAACACTTTAATGGAGTTGGCTCTTATTAAAACACATGTAAAAGAACAAATACTTTACATTAGACGTCTACTATACTTTTTTCAAGGAAGTGTCTTGATTAATTAATTTGTTTGGAATGAAAAATGGAAGTTAGAAAAAAAATATGCTGCTATTACAATGTAAAATACTATTACAAATGTGAATGTCTCCAGGCTGTCATATGCCAGGCATGTTTATGGCATGTGTGTGTGTGGATGGACAGGCTGCAGTCTGCCCCCATTGAGAGGCGGTCAGTGATTTACAGCACAAGGGAGATAGATGGGAAAGGGGAAGGTCTCTCGTGTATATATGGGGGCAATTACAGTGATGCTGGGGCGTTTATGGCTGATAAGGAACAGCACTGAGTGGTGGTGAGCCTTTTTCTGCCCCTGACAACAGCCTTATAAAAAGCGATGGATCCTTGGTAACTAGTCCTATACCAGCCGTTCCCGTTCTGAATATTGAAATGTGATGTCTATAAATGGTTACCCAAAAACAAATCAGTTGTTGGTGTGATTGAACTGCTTCTCAATGTTATGCTCCCTTCATAATTTTCTTTTCCTCTTCAGCAAAATTGACGTTCATTACAACTGAAGTGACTTTACAATATTTTGAGAGCTTGGGCCGAACTGGAGAATTCCTGAAAATGATTTTTCATCAGTGCCTGGGAAAGATGTTTTTTAAATCTTCAGAAAGGTATGTTCCTGTGTAGTCCAGCAATGACATCAGTGTCATTCATGTTATTTAATATCAGCTAAAATGGATTTAAGTAATTGAATTGGGCACTCTTATATTTAAAAAGATCAAGGAAAATTTGATTTCTCATCTCATGATGACCCCTTTAATACTAATCGTTCTGTGGCACATCAGGTGTTTGTTCTGTGGCATTTACATTTTTTCTGCTTGGGTTTGCCCAACCCGATCTCATGAGAATTTGTCACAATAGTACAAAGTGGTGAGTTCATTTATATGAGATCAACAATGAGAGATGCTTACCTCTTGTCCTTGTAGTTCCCAATGTGGTGTTTGTTCTGTGTTGATCCAAAACTGTGTTTTCGTAACTTCAACCCCTATCCCAAACCCCATCCCTAAAACTAACTATAAATTGTAACACCTTACTCTAACTAGGGCATAAACAACCATGATATTAGTGTTAAAAGGCCTCATGTCTAAGATGGAAGAGAGCGACACTTCTGGCTTCCAAACACATGTTTGTGAAGGGTATTTGATTGGTTGATGTACAAATCATACTTTTTTGGTACATTTTGGTACAAATTCGCCACCTCATAGTATTGTGATGAATTCTCATGAGACTATGTTGGGTTTGCCATAGGTAAATAGAACAGCCACACTTACCTGTGGTTTGAGTTTGTTTTTGTGGTTGTAAGCTTAAAAGAGAGTAAATGGAAGAAAAAAAAAAGTTAAATCTAGAAGTTATTAATTTCCTAAGAGTTTCACCACAGGCATGGGCAGCCCATTTGCAACCTGCAAGCCTACCAAATGGTTTCTATGAGAAAGAGTAATAAGAGAATTTTCAAAAAAGAGTTACAAAACACATTATTGTATGACACATAATAAACAGCAGCAGACTGCCCTTGGTCATCTAGTTGGTATGGTAATGCAAACTAGGTTTCCACATCACGTTAAAGTCACTTTTAAGTGAAACGTTTCAGAAAACCTCAAATAATTTATTGTTCTACATATAAACAAAAAAACCCTGTCTGATTTACTTGATTGACTTTCAGTTCTCCAGTGGTCTCCATAAAGATAGCCTTGCAATTCCATTTATATTTTGAACATTAATGTTCTTTGCAGAAACTTCTCAATTAAATTGAATTCTCATACTAATACCAGTGCTGGCTGTTAAGAATACAAATCAAGTATTGTGGCTAGACCCAAATCAAAAATCTCATCAACAAGTCTTATATATACATTCTTAAAGCCACAGTGGTCTAATTCCCAAGACTGCTTTGTAAATATATAACGGTTATGTTTATATTTTTCACTTTAAATAGTTTGAGGTAAAAATACCAGCATGATTTTTTGGAAATCACTGTGTTCTGGATATCACTGTGTTCGTTGAATGTTCATGCCCAAAAAACGGGAGAACTGTGCCTTTGACATTACATCCCTTTTGATCTCCGGCTAGCGAAATAAAACATTTTTAAAGAAGTCATGATAGAACGCAGTTATGTCTCAGTAGTGTTAGGGTTTGGGTTAGGAGTATATTCATGTAATTACTACTCAAATGTATCATTCTTGTTTGCTCATTGCTTGCAGGTGTGCATGGCATCCAACTGAAGTCGATTTTAGAAGAAAAAAATTAAATATTTTTTTTCCATGAGATTAGCCATGAAAAATATTGGGTAGTGGTCGCTCTCTCTCTCTCTCTCTCTCTCTCTCTCTCTCACACACACACACACACAAACACAACCAAAGCATAAGGAACTCATTATAAGTGCAGAAAATAACACAATCACCCCCTTCATTGTCCTTGCTGTCCTCTGACCTGTTTAATTATGTCAGCACCGCTTATGTACCTGTGTGTCCCAAGCTATTACATCTCCCATCATTTAACAGCTTTTAGGATCTCAGCATCCTGTTCCACATTCAAGGACTTTATTGCCTCACACTACAACTGAAAACCTATCGTTACTATTTGAGTCTAACTTGAGTGAGAGAAGCACCTCCAGAGCAATCATGCACTTTAGGTGTTCAGCATTAAGGCATGATTGCTTTTAAACACTTTTTGTTGAGGTGGGCTTGTAAATTCAGGGTCAGGTAACAGAGGTGTGCTGTAAGCTTACACCCCCACTGGCTGTAATGAGATTTTAACAAAGAGACTTTTATAAGATGGAGGATAGAGCAAACATGCAGACAGGATGTTATCATGCTGTTGTTAGACTAGTTGGGATGGGCATATAGATCCCAAAATATCAATACTTACGATACTGATGTTGTATCGAGAATATAAAAATATAGATTTTAAAGTTGTTTTTTTAACTAGTGATATTCAGATTTATTTAACATGAAAATGAACGCATATCATGAGCTTCAAAGTGGGAAAAATATAAGTATTAGCAAATTATATCCTAATGAAAATTAATCATGATTTAATTAGAGTATGTTGTAGCAATCGTGAATGTATAAACCATGGTTTTATGGCTGAAATTATGGTTTTACTATAATAATATTGTAGTATTCATACAATGTAGTAACCATGGTTATTTTTGTGGTTACTTTGGTTTTATTACAAATACCATAATTAAACTGTGGACCAGTGTAACAGTATAAAGACGGGCAAGGAGGAGGCGGGAACGTTTAATAACATAAATGAACATAAAACTACATAAAACATAAACAAACTGGCGCCTCGGGTTCGTCTTTATCCCCCTCCTGGCTGATTAGCCAGATTCAGGGCCAGCCTTGTGTCCTCACGGCCTGGCCTCGCACTCCTCCTCGTCACAACCTATAAATGTAAAAATATTTTTAAATAGCTAACTTTATCAAAAGAAAAAAAAAAACTATTTAATATCTGTTATCTGTATTAGTGTTGGTATCAGCAATAGTGGCCTTGAAAAAAATTGGTATCGGATCGAAAGAAAAATAAGCGGTATTGCCCATCTCGATAGTGGATTTTGCCAATACCGATAACAAAGGTGGTGCAAAAAGCAGATAGTTCCCAAACCAAACCAAAGTCACAATAATAACAAAAAAATATCAGATTTGGTGCTTAAAAGACTTTTAGCTATAAACAAGCCCAAAATACATTGGAACTTGGCTCCGCTACAATGCTTTATATGTTAGTATGAAGTGAATCTATTCACCAAATGAAGAGTTTTTGTATACAGTATTTTAGTATAAGTATATATATATTTTGGGGCTTTGTTCAGGAGCTGGTTTGTTTATTGGCAATAATTAATAATTATCAAGGATCATTATTCATTATTAAAATCAATAGAACATTGATTAGAATCAACATTAGCTTATTAATCCTTCAAATCTACAATCATCAAAGATAACTATCAATTATCAAAATCAATAGAATATTAATAAGAATTATTAAACTAATACACAGACAGTGTAGCAGTCTCACTATAGGATTGTTCTCTTAGGAATGTAAACATCCGAAGAACATCGACATTCAAAATGGAAACAATGAAGGCTTGAATCCGAGCACTGACATCCCCTGCCAGCCCTTGGCACAGGTGCATGCAGAACAATACCAAACGCTTCTCTTTAAAGTATAACAAACCTTATTGATGCAGTAATATCAATTAATAATAAATATAATGCAGTCAATAAAATTCCGACTTCCAACTACAAATTAAACAGCAACAAGTTTAGATATGGTAACAGATAAGCCTATAAAACATGAGAGGGTAGAGGTGTGTGTGTGCGTGAATGGGTGTATGTGTGTGTGTAAGGAGAAAATAAGTGCTCAAAATGGTGGTTGTGGCTCTCATGGAGAGTGCGTCATTTGAGGTTTCCTGCCAGAGAATGTGGGCGTGAATGTGGGTAGAGAGACTGGTTAATGGCGTCTGCCCATTTAAGTTGTCTCCGCTGGTATGACAACTTAGGGACAAAGCTGGGTTATATTACCAAGTTATCTGTTTGCCAAATGTGTGTGCAGGTATGTTTATGAGGGGTGGTGTGTGCGTGCTGTTAGTACGAGAGAGAGATAGAGCAGGGTGATGGCACCGAAGCCGGTTTAGCGATCATGGAACGGACGGCAACCATTCGTTTTATCACTCAAGAGACTCGGTGAACGGCTCGTAATCCATCCGCTGCAGTCGTTGGTTCTTTAATGTATGAAATCAGTGTGCCGTCTCACCCATGATGGACAGCCCAACATGGTTGGATGACAACACCACAAATCTCATTCATGGTAAGAGTAAGTTACAGTAAAGCCTTGAGTATTATTAGAAGCAATGAGCAGACTCAGCAGTCCATAAACTGTACAAGCAATAATCTTGATACATTACACAAGAATAACACACTATAATAATCTATCTCTGCCCAGACATAAACCTCTTAATTGAGTCGCACGAGGACATGGGTAGAATGTGTGTTCGTTCGTCGTTTGACTATGAACTTGGTTCCTCGAAGCGTGGGTGATGACAGAAGGCCATTTCCTTGCTCTGTCGGCAGGCGATACGGTGGCTGATTCTCAGCGGGTTGGCGTCGAATTCAGTGATATCGACTTGAAGACTTCTGCATCCAGAAAGGTGAAACGTGGATATCTCAGCAGCCTCTTTCGGATCCGTTAGCGTGCTCTGTGGAACAAGGAGAATCTTGGCTCGTCCAGCGAGATGGAGATTGTATGGCCAAAGGCAGTGAGGCTACATGAGGGAGGAAGGGCTGCAACTAGATGTGGCGAATACTGTCGCTGGAAGCAAGGCTTAAAAGGGATCTCTAGGGTTTTATACTCTTGATGACATCATGGTTGAGGGACACATTCCGTCATGCATTTCATCCAATAGGAGTTGAAATTTCCGTCCTTCAGAATTTCACACCTAGTTGTAAAGTGAGCAAGGCTTGATGGGATCTATAGTCTGTTTGGACTCCTTTGTTTGATTTTAGTGCCGTTTGGCTTTGAGTGTTCCTGCAGGACTCAGTCTGGCTTTATGACTGTGTGTAGGCCTGTCTTTTTTCTCCTATCTGAGCACATAAGGCCCAGCATTCCCCCCTTTGGTCTGAAGATTTAGTTGTTTTCTAGTGTCTTTAGAGCAACTGAAAGGCTGAACAGTTCCTGTAGGTTCTCAGTAACCTGTGGGTTATGCCGTCCATGCCTTCTTGATAGAAAGAAAACGGTTGCACAGTCTATACAGTTCACAGAGGCTTTATCATCTGGGCCGAGACTGAGGCACATCTGGGCATAAAATTCAGTCTAAAAATACATTCAGCAAACAAAGACACAAATTCCAAGTTATAGGTAGGCACAGCATTAACCGTAACACAATCCTTTGCTGCTCTTTGGTCATAACACAAATTCATAGTAGAATCTGACAATGGATACTAGGACCAAGGGTTAGAAGAAAGGAAAGGATGGTTGGAGGTTAAAAGGCTTATCTTTGGAAATAATTGGGGATAACCCGTCGGATGGACTCAGACTGGTGTGTAAAACGCGGCTGTACGAGAAGGTCCAGAAGAGTCCAGTCTGGCCTGTAGGTTTTGAATGTACAAGTACATGGCATGTGCAGTAATTGCTGTGATGATCCAACCGCTAAGAAAGAGCCTGAGGGCAACCAGACTGATAGGGTGTTCTTGGTAAGATGATGATCTGCTTATGTGACTACATTTACATTTATTCATTTGGCAGATGCTTTTATGCAAAACGACTTACAAAAGAGGGAAAAATAAGTGAATCATCTTAAGGAGACATTGGTACAAAAGTGCCATATTACAAAGTTTCACTAGCATCGGAATAGTAGTCAAAACATATACAGTTGCCATTTTTTGTTTTTGTGAGTGACTAGTTAAGTGCTCTTGGAAAAGGTGCGTTTTAAGTCATTTTTTGAGATGGGAAGGTCATTCCACCAAAGCAGTATGATGAAGCTGAAAGTCTGAGAAAGTGTTTTGGTTCCTTTTATGATGGTACAACAAGGCGACGTTCCTTAGCCGAAATGATTTTAGGTATGTAGGAGCAGACCCAGTGACTCTTCTGTATGCCAGCATCAGAGCCTTGAATTTGATACGTGCATCAACCGGTAGCCAGTGGAGAGAGACAAGGAGTGGTGTAACATGTGCTCTCTTTGGTTCATTAAAGACCAGACATGCTGTTGTATTCTGGATCATTTGCAGAGGTCTAATTGCACATGCAGGGAGGCCTGCAATGAGAGCGTTACAGTAGTCCAGTCTAGTTATGACTGAACAAGCAGTTGTGTGGCATGTTCAGATAGGAAGAGTCTTATCTTCCTGATGTTGTAGAGTGTAAATCTATATGAAATTTAGTTTGTTATCAATGGTTACCCCTAGATTTCTGACCATTTTTGAAGGTGTTACTGTAGTACTGGAGTGGTGGTGGTAGTGGTTAAAGCACAGGGCTGTTAATCAGATGGTCAGAGTTTCTAACCCCACGGCCACCACCATTGTGTCCTTGAGCAAGGCACTTAACTCCAGGTTGTTCCGGGGGGATTGTCCCTGTAATAATTGCACTGTAAGTCGCTTTGGATAAAAGCATCTGCCAAATGCATAAATGTAAATGTAGTCGAACCCAGCTGCATGGTGATGTTGTGTTCGACAGCAGGGTTTGCTAGAAAGACCAGGAGTTCGGTTTTGGCTGGATTTCAGTGGCTCATGATCCTTCAGAAATCATTATAATATGCTGATTTTGGGCATATTTAAAGTGCATTTTACTAATTTAACCTGAACACATATTTGCAAGCACAAGCTTTGTTGATGATAATGAGGCAGCATAAACACTAGATCAAATATAATATAAACATTCATATTATTTTTATATCATATTACATATCATATTTTTATCATACAGCATACAATTTAAATACCTACTTTAGCCAAAACAGCATTTAAATGTTACTAAAATATGTTACTTGCCTAGTAGGACAAATTTCAATACTCTGAATCCTGGTTGGCAAGTCTGGAAACAGTCCCACTTGTAAAATATGTACCGGTACATGTTTATATAAAATAGCATGTCAACTATTGAAAACTAAATGACTTACTCGTCCAAAATTGTATCCTCGGCTGGATCAATTCTCTTCAAAATACAAATGTTCATTGGAGTCCCGCTCCTCTTCTGAGGAAAATGTTAACTCTTCATCACTATACAGGAGTTTCCTCACCTGTGTATCTTGCGATCTTTCAAACGTGCAGATAAGTGAATTAACTAGATGTTTTCAAGACACAGTCGGAGGCGTTTACCATTCGCATTGATCGTCTCAGCACATTATCGTATGAATAGCACCCTCTGCCCGTGGGTGTGATCAAATTAGGGATCATTAGCTGAGCCAGGAGAAACTGTACATCGCTTAGTTGCATACAGATTACATTGCAGGAGAATATTTGTTTTAAATTTGAATTATTTTATTTAAAAGTAGACATTTTAAGCTTTCTTTAGACATATGTTTCATGTTTGTGTGATAAGTATTCAATATAAGTATTGTGAAGTGTTTCAGAAATATGCCTGTGAACATAGAGACTGCTGTTAGCTCACCCTTTTTATTTTCTTTATTTTACAAAAGCACAAGGTTTTGTTGTTATTGTGAGGGTACAAAATAAAAGTAGACCCTTTATAGTCTCTAATGATATCTTACACTTATGTATGCCCCAAATGATGGAGTATTTTATGTTGTTTCTGCTGTAATGATGAAAAAATCCAGCAGGACGCACCAGCGCGACTGTCAACCCCAGAGGGTTAATCCGGAAACAAACCAGAGTTGATTACTGTATGAAAGTGGAGTTAGTGCATGCTGACAGGATGGGTTGAGGCATGCAGCTATACTTATGGCGCTACTGTGGTGCATCTTCTTCCCTTTAGAGTGAAAACGTCTTGAAGAGATTAATATAATTCGAATGGACCCATTTTTATGCCGGTGTTTGGCTTGGTTTTGAGACCCTGATGCGGTAGGCTACTGGTGAGAGCTTTCCCACTATCTCGAAGGGGCCAAATTGGTAGGAACTTTTAGAGATTCCTGCCGGTTAGGTGAACCTGAAATAGAATACCTTGTCGCCTACTTTGTACTCGTGTTGAGACGCTTTTGCCCACGTATTGGTGCACCTTATAGGTGGTTGCAACAATGATGTCTTCAGGGCAGTACAGAAGGTGTAGCAGCAGGGTCATTTCTCTTCCAGTCATCATTTCGAACAGTGCGACTCCTGTGGAGCGGTGTGGAGTAGACCTAATGGCCATCAGCAGTTTCACATCCCAATCTCTGCCATTGCTGTTAACATACTTTTTAAGCATGTTGATAATGGTGTGGTTGGCACGTTCGACTTGTCCAGATGACTGGGGATGATAAGGGAAGTGAAAGTTGACTTCCACAGCCATCATTTCGTACATGGTAGTCATGACTCTTGAGGTGAATTAGGTGCCTCGATCCGATTCAATGGAGAGTAAACCCCAGCGGCTGAACATGGTTCTGCAGCAGGACTGCAGTTGTTGTGAATGTGTCGTTAGGGGCAGGGAGTTATTCCAGCCACTTGGTGAAAGCACAGGTAACCTTGAGGAGGTACTTGTTACCTCATGAGGATTTGGGGACTTGTCCAATTCAATCCACCTGAAGATGGGACAACAAGAACGGGATCCATTGGTTCTGGAGTGGGGTCCAATCCAGCAGTCTGGCGCATTTCTACTGGTTGTGCTAAAGAGGAGGGCTTCTCCAATGTCAGATGTGGTGTTGTGCATTTCCTGAGTGGCCAGGTCAGCAACTGCATTTACCTGATATGACTGTGCTCTTAGCTGGACAGCTTTGAGCTCCCTGCGCAGTGTTTATTTTACCTCCTGCATCCGGGCATTGTCTTCCTGTGCCCAGACTCTGTCAGCTTGGGTGCACCTAACTTCTTGATGCAGGCTGAGATTTTCCCTCTTCATCGCTTGGTAGCTTTTCTGCAGCTGGGTGAGTTGGGCCTGGTGCTCTGCGGTTTGTAGTTGGGTTTTGCGGTGATGAACAAGGAACATTTGGCCCACGAGGTCCAGGATTGTGCGCTCTGGCTTCCCGACTGGGTGTTTGAAAATTTCCTGCAATGCTTCATCACAACAACTAACATTTTAGCCGTTGAGGTTATATCTCTCCTCTACAGAGAGACAGAGGATAGCAGCGACCACATATTGCAGTGCTGGGTCGTCTGACTTCTGAGGCCACGTGGGGCGAGTGGTGACTCATTTTAACGGGAGAGTAAAAATGACACAAACGCACAGGTAAGAAAAAGGCTTCAAGCTATGGCTTACGGGTTACTGTTATGCAATGTGTGAATTTCACTGTGACCTCTCCTTGGTTGACGTTAATTAGGTGAGCTAATTTCTGTAAAATCCAAGCAAAATCGTTAGGAGTTAAATAACAACAAAAGCAGGCTTGGAGCAGACTATCAAAAACTTACCCCAATCCACTCTAAGAGCACTTTCCACCACACTGGCTTATGCCTGGCAAGTCCAGAGAGAAGTCAATCGTCAAACAGAATACATTTTTGAACAAATGATTAAAGTTATTACTTTGGATTGTTATGCATACACAGTGTGACAAAACTGGCATATAGGATTCCTCACACGTTTATATTATTAGCAATAATTATTAATTATATAATAATCAATACAATGCAGTCGATAAACTTCTTACTTCCAACAACAAATTAAACAGTAACATGACTAGATATGGTAAGTCATGTATTGTATTATGTATTATAAGCCTATAATACATATAAGGAGGTTAGATAATGGTGTGTGTGTGTGCGTGAATGGGTGTGTGTGTGTGTGTGTGTGTGTGTGTGTGTGTAAGGAGAGAATGAGTGCACAAAATGGCGGGCATGGCTCTCGTGGTGAGTGCATCATGCGAGGTTTCCAGCCAGAGAAAGTGGCTGCGAATGTGGGTGGAGAGACTGGTTAATGGCGTCTGCCCGTTGTACACGTATCTCCGCTCGATATGATAACTTAGGGACAAAGCTTGGCTCTATCGCCAAGTTATCTGTTCACAAATGTGTGTGCGGGTATGTTTTTGAGGGGTTGTGTGTGCCTTTAGTACTAGTGAGAGAGAACAGGGTGATGGCACAAAAGCCGGTTAAGCGATCAGCTGGATGGAGAGATGGCAACCGTTCGTTTTATCACATTTAATCCGTCCTCCGCAGTCGTTGGTTCTTTAATGAATAAACTCAGTGTGCCAGTCTCACCCGCAATGGCAGGAAATGCACAAACTGACCAACGTGGTTGGACAACAACACAGCAAATCTCTTTTGTGGTTACAGTAAGTTACAGTAATACCTTGAGTATTATTACTAAACTGTACAAGCAATAGCCTAGAATAACACAGTATAATAATCTATCACTGCCTAGACTTAAACCTCTTACCTGAGTCACGTGAGTACGTGGGTAGAATGTGTGTTAGTCTTTCGTTTGACTCCGACCGAATCTGGGGTGATGACGGGAGGTCGTTTCCTCACTCTGTCGGTGGGCGATGTAGTGGCAGATTCTCGGCGGGTTGGTGGAGAATTCAGAGAAGTCGACTCGGTTGAAGAAGGAAGAGAAATCTTCTTTCTTCACTTCTGCAGGCAAAATGGTGAGACGCTGATTGCTCAGCGGTCTCCTTCAGATCCGTTAGCTCGGTGTACCACGGAGAATCTCGGCTTGTCCAGCAAGATGGAGATTGTATGGCCAAACTTCAGGTATGTACGTTACTTCCTTGGGCAGCGAGGCTACAGACGTGGCGAATACTGTCACTGGAAGCATGTCTTAGGAGGAATCTCTGGGGTTTATACTCTAGATAACATCATGGTTGAGGGACGCATCCTGTTGTGCGTTTCATCCAATTGAAGTTGAGAGTTCGATCTTTCAGAACTTCACACCTAGGTGTAAAATGAACAAGGCTTGATGGGGTCTGTAGTTTGTTTTTACTCCCTTTGTTTGATTTTTGCACCATTTGGCTTTGGTTGTTCCTGCAGGCCTCTGTCAGGCTTTATGTTTGTAGGCCTGCTTTTGTCTCCTATCTGAGCACATGAGGCACAACAATATTTCACAAGAAGAACATTTTATCTTGCAATCACAACTTCTTTCTCTGAATTACGATTATATCAAACTGTCAATTGTTAATATATATCACGCATTTGTGAATATTTCTTGGAATTGCAACCCCTTTATATCGCATTTGTGAGTTTATGTCTCGCTATTATGAGTGTGTTACACAATTGCAATTTTATATATCTCCAATGCAACTATATTTCTTGCAATAGCAACTTTATTTCTCGGAATTACAACTATAAAACTGGCAATTGTTTATTTATATCACGCAGTTGTGACAATTTCTTGGAATTGCAACCCATTTATGTGTATGTTGCAAATTTCTTGCAAGTGTGACTTTATTTCTCAGAATTGTAACTATATCAGACTTGCAATTGTTAGTTTATATCACACAATTGTGACTATTTGTTGGAATTGTGACTTCTTATCTTGCCACTTTGAGTAGATGTCTCACAATTGCAATTACAACTTTATTTCTTGCGATAGCAACTCTGTTTTTCAGAATTATGAATACCTCAATCTTGCACATGTGAGTTTAAATCTCACATTTGCGGCTATTTCTTGCAAGTGCGACTTTATTTCTCTGAATTACAACATTATATCAAACTCACAATTGCTAGTTTATATCACGTAATTGTGACTATTTGTTGGAATTACAACTTTTTATCTCGCAATTGTGAATAAATGTATCGCAATTGTGAGTTTATGTCTTGCAATTGCAAGTTTTTATATCACAATCGCAACTTTATTTCTTGCAATTACGACTATCTCAAACTCGCAATTGCAAGTTTATGTCACACAATTGTGAGTTTATAGCTCCTGATCACAATATATAAACTCACAATTGTGAGTTTCTATATTGCAATTGCGACTTTTTTCTCTCTGAATTGTGACTATCAAACTCACAATTGTTAGTTTATATCTCACAGTTTTGACAATCACAATTACGAGAAACGAATCGGTTACCTAACCTAACCTCGGTTCTCTCTAGAGGGAACGAGTATTGCGTAAACTAGCTTATGCTACGGGAAAGATTAATCTTTTCTGAGATATTGAAGCCAAAAAATTATTCTTAATTTTGTATCCATTGTCAACGCAGTGCAGCAGCTGCATATCTTGAGCGGGCTAGCTAGCGAGCTCATTGGTTGCTCTGCGGCAACTGCTGCAGCCTATAGACGAACTTGAGTGAACTTGCGTCCAATGACAGGCGCCCACGCCGTCACTGTATCAAAGCCCGCCAGAATGGGCGTGGCTAGAGTGCATATAAGTGTAAGTTCGTAGGCTGGAACCCTGGTTTTCATTGAATGAAGCGAAAATCGCCGTGGGCGCGAAAGCACGGCCGGCTATGCAATACTCGTTCCCTCTTCTAGAGAGAACCGAGGTTACGTTAGGTAACCGATTCGTTCTCTTACAAGAGGTTCTCTCGTATTGCGTAAGCTAGCTTACGCTACGGGAACCCATTGTCAACGCCGTGCGCGCCAAGCATCTACTGCATGAGCCCCGGGGGTGGGGGGACCCGGGGGAGCCCTTGTGAGTGGGGGAATAATATTTGGCCGGCAAGAGAAACCTTTGGTGCGCCCTCCGATCGAAATGAAAAGCTGCCCAGAGCGTCTGAAAGAGGTGGAGCGCGCAGTATACAATCTCAGTGCTCTGACTGGGCAAAGGAGATTGGCGTCGCGTTCGCTATCGGATGCTGGCAGCGCCGATAGGGAAGTGATTTGTGCTCTGAAAGGAGTACCGATCACCTTGGGGGACATAGCCGTGTCTAGGCTTTAAAATGACCTTGGAGTCACTTGGTCCAAACTCAAGACACGCAGCGCTGACAGACAGCGCGTGAAGGTCTCCCACACGTTTAACTGATGACAGAGCAGTTAGAAAAACGGTTTTGAGTGAAAGGTATTTCAAATCCACGGATTGAAGCGGTTCGAAAGGGGGGGCTTTCATAGCTTCGAGAACTACGGAAAGATCCCAGATAGGAACCGATGGGGGGGCGCGGAGGGTTCATCCTTCTAGCTCCCCTGAGGAAGCGGATGACCAGCTCGTTTTTTCCCAGTGACTGGCCATGCAGGGGTTCAGCGAACGCCACGACGGCCACCACGTACACTTTGAGCGTGGATGGGGATCTGCCCTTATCCAGCAGCTCTTGTAAAAACACGAGCAGCGACGACACCCCACATGTCCGTGGGTCCAGGTCTCTGTCGGTGCACCATTTTGAAAACACAGACCATTTTGACGCATAGAGTCTTCTCGTGGAAGGGGCTCTAGCGTGTATGATAGTGTTTATTACTCTTTCTGGCAAAGCGACGGGTAGTCGTTGATCACCCAGCGTGCAGCCCAGCGCTCTGGGTGGGGATGCCAGATCGTGCCGCGAGCTTGAGAGAGGAGATCTGCTCTCACTGGAATGGGCCACGGGGCTGTCAGTGACAGCTGCGTAAGCTCGGGAACCATGTCTGATTCTCCCAGCGGGGCTATGAGGAGCACCGAGTGACACGTCTCCCTGATCTTCTGCATTACCTGTGGCAATAGCGAGACGGGAGGGAAGGCGTAAAGCGGGCAGTTGGGCCAGTCCTGGGCCAGCGCGTCCTCGCTTTTCGAGAAAAATACTGGGTTCTCTTCTGACGCAAAGAGGACTATCTCTGCTCTGCTGAATATGCTTCATAACTTCTGGACTGTTTGAGTGTGCAGGGACCATTCCCCTGGGGAAATATTGTCTCTGAACAGTCTGTCTAGGCCGTCGTTGGACGCGTCTGTCGAGATGACTTTTCGGCGAGCTACAGCTCCCATCGTCACTCCCCGCTGATACCATTCGGCCACTGCCCAGGGCTGCAGAGCTGAGATACAGGTCTGAGTCACTCTGATCAGCTGGCGGCCCGTGGCCCAAGCCCGGCGAGATGCGCGGGTGTTTAGCCAATGCTGAAGCAGGCGCATGCACAGTAAACCCAGCTGAAGCACTGCTGCGGCTGAGGCCATGTAACCTAGCATTCTGGCGTGAGGCTGTTCATCTGAAAGGACGCGGCTAGTCGCTGAATACGGCGCGCGCGCTGTGTAGATAAGCGAGCCGTCATCGCCATGGAGTCTAGTTCTATTCCAAGGAAGGAAATTGCCTGACTGGGCTGTAGTGAGCTCTTGGTCCAATTGACTGCAAGACCCAAACTGTTCAGATGACTGAGGAGAACTGTCCTGTGAGACAGAAGCTCCGTATGTGACTGTGCTAAAATCAGCCAATCGTCCAAATAGTTCAGAATTTGCAAGCCCTGACTCCGCAGGGGTGCGAGCGCCGCATCCATGCACTTCGTGAAAGTACGGGGTGCTAAAGACAGGCCGAACGGAAGGACGGTGTATTGATAAACCTGGCCGTCGAAGGCGAATCTCAAGAATGGCCTGTGACGGGGATTTATCTGAATCTGAATGTAGGCATCTTTCAGATCGAGAGAAATAAACCAACTGTAGCAAATAGCCCTGTTTTATTGTGCTTAACACCCATTTGGATACCCCTGGGATAGCTTTCCACGCTTTGAAGCGTAACGCTTGAGGGTGAATGGCCAAGTCGCCCTGATTGCCGCACACAGCGAGCTGAACAGAATGTGTGAGCGCGCTTACTGTGCTTATGCATGACTGCTCGCAGACAGCAGGGACAGGCTGTTCTGTGAGTGACTTCCCGATTGAGGTGAATGGGGAAAGAGTCACATCTGTGAAGTGATGCTGAGAGCATAGTCACGGGCATGGGACTTACATACAGAGAGGTGTTTGCTGGCCGTGTGACAGAGCGGGCAGAGAAGGGCACACGCATGGATTCGGTGGGCGCTTATTGACTCTAACACTCGAGCTGGCTGTGCCTGCTTTATGTGAGTGGGCTCTGATAGGGACACGGGAAGTGTAATGCTTGTGTGTAGGGGTGAACACTGGATTGTGGGCACATTTTCTACACATAAGGCATGTTTGCTTTTTACAAGATTTCTTTGGGTCGCCGTGAAAATGGCATTTGAGTGCAGGCAAGCGGGCAGTATCACCGGCTTGTTGGCTGCTGAATCCACCACTGCAGTAGCCTGAGAGAAGGGGACTGACAGGGGGCGAAGCTTTGACGGTGGTCCGGCCGCGGCGGGACTGAGCCGTCGTTTTCTCAACAAAGCTAGGAGAACAAAGCTAGTTGCTCAGGTTTCAGCGCAATCTTAGGCCGAGGCCCGCTGGGGCGGTGGTCTGCGGCGGCTGTCTGAGCGAGTTCTAGGGCGGCCGCCCTGTCGACGCTGAGAAGTCTGGTTTTGCTGAGCTGGGCGCTGTGAAGAGGCTCGTGCAGGAGGCTGGTCACGTGGGCGGCCTGCAGAGGAGCTAGCGCGACGAGGCAGGAAGAGATTCATGGCTTGGGTGGCTTTCTGGACTTCCGAGAAACGGTCAACAATGCCACTCACCGCGGAACCGAAGAGACCGGACGGAGAGAGCGGCGCGTTGAGGAACGTGGAGCGTTCAGCTTCTCCCATGTCGGCTAGCGTTAGCCATAGGTGTCTCGCGCGGCCATGCACTTCCCTAGGGCTTGAGCTGCAGCTTTGGTGGCGCGAAGGGCGAGATCCGTCACGCTCCTTAGATCTGAAACAGCCTCTGGGTGCCTGCCTTTCTCATCCCACTCTCGAAGAAGGTCCGCTTGGAGGATCTGTAAAACGGCCATGGAATGCAGAGCAGATGCGGCTTGGCCGGCGGCGGCACAGGCGCGGCCAACACAGGCGGAAGTAGTTCTGCAGGCCTTAGACGGGAGCACTGGCTTAGACCGCCATCTCGCGGAGGGCGGGCAAGGTGTGCTGCTACCGAATCCTCGACCGGGGATGGAAGAGCTCGGCGTGGAGTTCGGCAGGAAGGGAGCGGACGCGGCGCCAGCGCATCGACGGCTCTGAAGAAAGCAGCCGTCGAGTCTGTTGGGAGCCTGCTCAGAGGGCGGTGACCACTGAGCCCGAGGCGGTCGACGGCCTGTGTGAGGAGGCGCTGCTAGTTCTTCCTCGACTCGGTCGCGGGTCCTGCTGGATTCCTGGGCCGAGGAGGTGGCTTGGAAGCCTGACCACTCCTCGCTGTCCGAAGCCATGATGGAACAGCAGCCCTTATCCTCCGCCTCGTCATCCAAGATGGCAACAGTGCGGCCGCCGGCGGCAACTGCGCTGGCCCCGGGGGCGGGAGGGTGAAAGCGAGGCTCGAGGGAGAGGCTCCGGCGAGGTAGTCGCTTCTAACACCGGTTCCGGCAGCCTTTGGGAGCGGCGCTTCTTTCTGCGCGGCGAAACGAAAGGCGACGCGGCGGCTTCGGTTTTGAGTGCTTCAAGTCGAGCCCGCAGGGTCGACATCGGAAGCTCCTCGCAGAGGTCGCATCCGCCGTCGGCGAGGGCGAGCTCTGCATGTTCCAGTCCCAGGCAGAGATCACAGATGGGGTGGCGGTCTCCGGCGCTGAGAGGGGCGCGGCATGAGGCGCAGGTGGTGCGAGGCATCTTAAAAAAGACGCTCGTTGCTCTTTTTGTGAAGTTCGCTGAGGAACTAGTTTGCTCTAAAAGGGATACGTCGCCGGATGGCGTAGCTCGCAGGATGGCTGAAGGTGGCGAAGACGGCCGGCTTCTTCGAGCGCTGTCCAAGCTTGCTAGATGCCCCTCGAACGGCGACGCGGCTTCTGCAGTTCAGAGATGCGAAGAGCTTCGCTGAATAGATGAAAATCAGGGTTCCAGCCTACGAACTTACGCTTATATGCACTCTAGCCACGCCCATTCTGGCGGGCTTTGATACAGTGACGGCGTGGGCGCCTGTCATTGGACGCAAGTTCACTCAAGTTCGTCTATAGGCTGCAGCAGTTGCCACAGAGCAACCAATGAGCTCGCTAGCTAGCCCGCTCAAGGTATGCAGCTGCTGCACTGCGTTGACAATGGATACAAAATTAAGGATAATTTTTTGGCTTCAATATCTCAGAAAAGATGAATCTTTCCCGTAGCGTAAGCTAGCTTACGCAATACGAGAGAACCTCTCGTAAGAGAACTCACAATTGCAAGATATTAAGTCACAGTTGTGAGATTTAGAGTCAGAATGACTTAATTCTGTGGTGGAATTTAACTTCCCTATATTTCAGTTCATTTACGCTCCTTTGTTGCATCATCTTTGCATCTCTGTTCACACATTACAGTTATGACATCCCTTGGGACATTTAGTTTTCATTACGCTATTTCCACAGTTGAAAACTCTGTGCATATTCTACACATTTCCTTTATATGTCTAGAGTAAGTGATCAACGGTCCTGTCAAAGGGTTTCTATAAGAGAGTGAAATGAGAGAGAAGCTCAGAGGGAGGGAGGAGCAAGAGGTGGATCATAATGAATCTGAGGCAGCTTATTGGGGAAGTGAAGTCACATGATTGTTTTAGGAATGCTAATTCATGCTGTATTTTTTTCTCCTCTTCTGTGCTTGGTGTAGTCTGTTGCTGTCGGATAGAGCAGCTCTCAGACATGTTGTAGGATATCAGGAAAGGAGAAAACGCTTTAAGTTGAGGAAGGAGACGAGGCCTATTCAGAGGGTATGTAGAGCTTTATTAAGATGTGCTTGTTTGTTGCTTTACATGAGACTTCGTCAAGCTCAACTTATATGTCTGTCTTTTTCTATGTTTCTCGTGTGTGTGTTGACATTGAAGGCTGTGTGTGTGTTATATCAACAATGTGTATGGTCTATGTGTGTGTCTGAATGTTAAATAGGGTGTGTAAATGTGCGCACGTGTGTGTGTGTGTGTGTGTGTGTGTGTGTGTGTGTGTCTGTGTCTGTGTCTGTGCATGTTCATTTCGGCACAAATTATGTTTACTTTGGAGAATTCCAGCACATGTTTTCACTGCACTGGTTTTCACTACGGTTGCTAACATCAGAGCTCATAGAGTGGGATACAGATTGACAGACATTATTTAGATGGGTTTGAGGAACTTAAAACCCTTCCTAGATTTGTCAACTGGATTACATAATCAATGTAACCAATACAAGCCCTGTGACAGAGAAGAAACCATCAAGTATTTCTTTCAAAGCTAAATGAGTGATGTATGTGGACATACGGCACATCATTTGAAATGTTTTTTAAGGATTATTGATGAGTTTGCTCAACCCACATGTACACAAGAAGCTTTTAGTCCAACTGGGGACAATGAATTCCCGGACAGCGGAGCATTGTGCGAGTGGACAGAGTGACAGCCAGAGCTAGTGCTGATACAATGCATTTAACCTACCACCTCTCAAATAACATGACCATCTGCACTCTTTCGGTACATGCCAGTTTGAACAAATGCTGTAAACAAAGCCAAAAAGGAGTGATATTTGCAATCCACTTGTGTTTAATCTTGTCTGTGGTGTCATCTTATTCATTTGATAGCTCCTTCCTAATCACTGAACTGGACTCTTTTGTTATAAATTTAATTTAGTTATATTTAGTGTGGTAATTAGCATTTAGTATTCATAAATTTTGTTTTGTTAAAGGAACATCTCCTTTTTTGGGGTTTGGAACAACATCAGGGTGAGTAAACAATAACAAAATTGTCATTTAACTATGTCAATAAAACTAGTTCAATTCGTTTTATTTTAGCGAACGGTAATGCTGTCTTTACAGCCATTGTGTGGTAAGAAATAATATTTTGAGTTTTTCTTTCAGTTCATTTTATAAAATGTACCAACATACTGTCATAAAAACTTTAAATCATGTAATATCATATTACATGGCAAATACAAAAAGGTACGACATTTATTCCCATAACCTACCTATCGACAACCTATCGACAGACAAAAATTTATAGTTTTCAAATCTAGCCTCGTATCCAACAATTTATTTAAAAAAAAGGCAATGTCTGTGTACAAATTTAGTGAATCATTCCATGTTTATTTATGCAATGCAAATTATGTATGTATGTCAGTAACCTGTAATATGCTTCCCTCGTCTTATTCCAAACCTTAATGTTCTCACTCTTCTTAAACCCAAAATTTATTTTAATATTAAAATCATGGAAATATATAGGGTTTGTGTTAGTGATTAAACTTAATCACAATAACATTGTTCCTTGGTTTGTAAATTTGGAAGGAAAATCGTATGTTTTTGTATGAGCCAACTATTAAAAGCCATACTCTTATTACTTGTACTTATTACTATTATTATTATAACTATTAATGGACCTGCTTGGCACAACTGATTGTTGTGTTGTTGCTGAAAATCAAGCATAGCTTGTTGGTCTTATACCACCAAAGGGCAGGTCACCTCTGAATGTTAACTGGAGTAACATTCTCATGTATTACACTTGCCTTTCCTGTGTCATGGGCCTCACAATGAGCTTGAGTAGTTCACCCTCACCCTCAGGTCACTCTAATAATCAAACAGTGCTTTATGAAGAGCCACAACTCTGCTTCCCCTTAAAGCACCAGGAAATGAGGGGTTCATTGAAAGCAGGGCATGAGCCTCCTTTAGATTCAAGTGCAGTCATACATTCATACATGCAAGCTTTTTTCTATATTGTTCTCTCTAAAGGTCTGGTATTTTCTTTGGGGAACAAAACTTTTTATCTCCTTATATTTATATGTTTCCTCACTTTAAGTGATTAGATACTTGTTGAGTGCACTCAAATAGTTCATACAAACTGCCTTTGATATTACATCTAGTCAACAATCTCCCCTTGTGTTAATTTCACTAAGGCCATGTCCACACCAAAACATTTTTGGTTAAACAAATTTTACATTTCCTAACGTCATCGTTTTCTAATGTATACGGTACTTGAGAGGCTTTTTGAAAATCTCTGTTTATGATTGAGTAAACCTCGCAGTGCAGTGAGAGACGTAAACCTAGCAAAATCAATGCATTTCAACTGAAAACATAGAAGTGCAGATGTAGCCTAAATATAAAAATCAACTAAAATCTATAGTCAAGCTAATCATTGTAAACTAGTCTTGTAGTGTATACATTCCCTAACACTAACTAGAAATGCTCTAAAGGGATATCTGTTGGTTTTTTACTTAATGTTTAAGCTAAAAATCCTTGACACATTATTGGCTCTAGTCTTTCTAAAAATACTTCATAAAACAGTCAGACAATCAGACAATGCTTGTCCCTAAATTATTTACAAGAGGCCAGTAACAGTCAAATTAATGTTTGATGTTACACAATTTGGATCTGTTATATGATAGCAAGGTAAGCTGTATTTTGCTCATATGAGGCTGTGTATGCTTCCAAAAGCAGTTAAAGGGCACCTATTATGGCATTTAAAATGTTCCTAATATTGTTTTGGGAGTCCCCAACAACAGTTTTACATGCATGCAATGACAAAAAACCCTTTTGTTGTCTTATAATATGCATTTATGTTTACCTGATTTGCTCACCGACTCCCAAATGATTCGTTCAACGACTCATTTTTCCAAACCCCTCCTTTGCATGACGCTAATCTGCGGTGATTGGTCAGATGACCCAGTCAGTTGTGATTGGTATACTCTGTGCAGAGATTGTCGGAAACGGAACGCCCATCACCGCTTTGTAGTAAAAAATCTAAATCAGAGAATGAATTTGAGTTGATTTATGTTAGCGATCATAGCCCAAAGTTCGGTGGTAAACACCCAATCAGTTATTGTTTGCGTTAGCCCAACGCATAAACATATTGATAAAGCACTGCATTACTACAAGTTATTGCTCTATTCTTTATGACAACTCCAATAACATCGACAAACATTTCACATATTTCAAAAAAATTGACATTGGAGACCTAGAAGCTGCGCTGAGCGTAACTTACACAACACACACAAATACTTATTAAGCATGCTAAAAAACACATAAAAGCAACAATTATTAATAATACTTACAGGTTGTGATTCGGAGGAGGAAGCTGATCCAAATAAACTTGGTACTGAACCTTCCTTCAGTATCAACCGGTTTGCGAATCCACACTTGATAGCATTCATGTTCATAAAGCAATCCTCATTAAAATGACGCGAACACAGCACAAGGTTCGGGCTATACTTGTGTGGTATAGTTGTAAATATAAACTCTAGCCACTGATTCTTCACATGCTCGTCCCTGGGCAGTGAAAAAAAGGTCGCTTTTGATATGCACTTCAGAACACAGCGTCTTGTTGTCGACATGATGTTTTCAAGTTTTCCCTGGTGTCTGCGCGCACAATGAGTGGGCGCGGCCAATTTGATAATTTTTCGTCTTGACGTCACAACGAAAAGGAAAATGACTCATTGGAAAATCGATTCATTAAATTGACTCAGAGTCGACTCCTACTTTTGAGAGACAATAACTTTTTTTACGGTGAATTTCATATATAAAACTTTGCAGGATGTTTTTGTTCACTTAAATCTATGTTACACACTACATGAAAGGTAATTTTCAAAATTCCATAATAGGTGCCCTTTAATGTACCAGTAGAGTTATTCTAGATGAAATTAATTTGATTAAAGATCAATTGTAAAATGTTATTTTATTTATGTTCAAATACTCTCTCCTATTACAGCTTAATAAGCAGATAAAATTATAACCAAGTAATTTGTAGGTTGTTCTATGTGGCACTTTTAAAACACTAATTCCCAATTGACCCGTGTTTGAGCAGGACACAGGAATAAATGTTATGTGGCATCTAATGGTGAGATCCATTTTCAGTGATAAAAGCTGTGAGAAGTAGTAACAGATGAGCTGAGATGTTTTCATACATCTCTGTTTGAGGCCTCGCAGAGATGAGATGCAGACCCTGAAGATGAACGCGCTTACCTCAACGCTCACCATGACATCCTTCTATCACTGATGATGCTTTCTGCCGTGTGACTCGCCCATTAAGACAAACTCAAAACAGACTAGTGTGTCAGGGCCCTCTCTTTCATTTTTTGACACTCTGATACTTATATGAAGCTTAGATGTATACACAGCTCTTCAACTTTTGACTGTCATGAAGAATTATGTATTTTGTTCTTAGAGAAAATCAACTTGAGAACTGTATCAGCAGAACTGTCCAAAAATATTCAGTCTTTGAGTTCAAAAAGTCACTACTAAATGAAGAAGTATTAGCGGCAACAAATATGTGATAACACTGTTATCTTGGACAGGTCTTAACAGCTGTTTTCAATGGATAATGTCTTGTTTGAAGATATTATATTACCGATTAGTAATTTTCTAAAGTTTTTATAAAAATGAAAATGACTCCCTCACACATCTTTCCAAACAAGTCTGACTTACTTTCTTCAATTGAAAAAAAAGAATGTAAATTTTTTAATTTTTGCTGAAAGTCAGGTCACATAATGTTTTACATTAATGAGTTAAACATAATGTTTTGTGTATGTCGTGACAGATCATCATTGACATTAAATCTGGTGTGAAGCACTTGATGTACCCTATTTTAATGTACACAAGCATAAAAAAGTTTACAGTGCTTTGAAAAAGGTGAAGATTTTTAGCAAATGGTGATTTGAATTTCAATGTGATTGTTATACATCGCTATTGTATGGCTATAGAAGACTTTGAATATATCACACAAGTCGTATTAACTGCTTTCATGGTGCTTTTTTTACAGTTTGATCTAAATTCACTTTTTTAATAGAAAAGAGCAGCCAGGAACTTTAGCTAAATATCATCTTATGTGTTCCACAGAACCCGAAAGCCTTGCATAATGCCGGTTCTATCATAAAAGACTCTGAATGAATGGAAGTATTATGAATGTAGAGAAAAGTATAATATTGCTATTTGGCGTAATCCCCATCCTACGGTTCAGCACACAGATACTTGCTTGAACCGTCAGAGCCTGCCAGATGCTATGAATGCAGGGGAGCAGATCTTACCCCTGCCTAGGACGGGACCTAAACTGGTGGAGATGGGTTGAAGGGGGAGAAAAAAACAGAAGTGTGTGAACAATAAAGATGGTGTGTAGGCTTATAAAGCGGAGGATGTAAAGTGACTGGAGGAGATGCCTGATTGAAGAAAGCATAAGGATCCAGAATCTTCCTGCTAGAACTACTGCTTACGCTTCCATTTCTCTGATAACAGAGTGAGGTATATTTCTATGGGAAATGCCCCAAGTGTAACCTAGCATGGAAGCACCAATAATACCACATCTGTCTGAAGGGCAGACCAATCACAGCTTGTTAAAGGAGTCCCCCTCCTCCTTATATTAACCACTATAATGCTCTGAAATGACATTCTAAGTGAGTCTGTGCAATCAGGGAAGTCTGGTGAGATACCTCACTCTGCCAACATTCTCTTTCAAAAATGTGTTCAGTATCTCACTATGGGAAAGATATGGCCAACTCCCGTATTGCATGCTGTCCGAAGCCGCCCCTCCGAACTGTGACAGAGAGAAATTAAATATAACCTCTAATTTATTTAAAGAGACAACTCTGAGAACTGAATGTGCCATGGATGGCAGCCATTAAAAATGTGTGTGGGGAAGCCCAGCTGGCCACAGCACAAGTATCCTTTATGGACACACCCCTAAATAAAACCCATGAGGTGGCCATGCCCCTAGCTTAGCATGAACACTCTCAAGAGGCTCAAAAGGTGCCTTGAGAGTGCATTAAGCACCATGGATAGGTACCATGATGGAATCAAAGGCTTAATAGCTTGCCGCAAATGGCACACACCCTTCATAAATCTGCATATGAGAGGATGTCGGTTGGTTTTGTCAGACCCCACATGGCAAGCTGAAATAGCAGCCAAATACACTTTAATAGCTGAAAAGGCTTTATTACTGTCCAACAAACTCACTCAGTGGCTGAGACTGGGAACACTGAACTTGGGGTAATGAACAGGCCCAACCACAATGGTGAACATAACATATGCCTGCATCACATTCTCTTTTCCTCTTGGCAGGTGGGGGTGAGGATTTGTCAGGCACGAGAGGAAACATCGTAGAGAACTCTAGTGCTGCCAGTTCCCCTCCAAAACAACAAATGCCCATGATATTTAGCTTCTTCTTAGAGGGGTGTGCCGATTGGGATTTAGCAGCAACGGCCGTGAATTTCTGCTTACTCCAAGGCATAGAGCTTGAAGCAGACAGTTGGAGAAGCGCTGTGTGGTCCACACCCTGAAACCTAACAGGCTGAGAACCCCTCATAAATATCCAACTCTGTGTTGGGGTGTGGGCAGTGGAGTAGCGGGAGCACAGGGAGCTTGTTTGCATGGCAGACAGAAATCAATTGTCTCTTTTTTTCTTTTTTATGAATGTCACATTTCTGCCACAATCAGCTCCTTCCAGTCAACAGTGGCATTGAGAAGGTCTTGTTTCTCTCTGTCACTGAGGCTCAACAGATCAAGCCAGAGCGATCTCTCACCAGCAATGGTGAGGGCAATTGTCCTGCTGCAATTTTTGGACCACGCCATGTGAGGTGCAAAAATGTAGGTCCATCATTTTGCATATCTCCTCCCAGACAGCTGAGTTTGAACTGCCAGTGTCTAGTTGCCAACAGCTCTGCCTGATAAGCCATCATGAGAGAGTTTGAATTAAGTGCTTTTACTGACAGAGCCGAAAATTAGTTTTTGACGCTGTGTAGCACTCCAATTTCGCAGGAAGAGAAGTGCTGGCAGAGGAGAGAATGGCCCTCCTGTTTGGATGCAGGTGATGGGCCACCGAAAGATCACCGTTAGGGTAACTAGTCAAGCAACGAATAGCCATTGACGGGCACGCAACGGGAGAACGGCTTATCCAAAAAGCGCTTAATTTCACTGAATTGAGCAGGCAATGGTAGCAGCAGTTGTTTTGCTGGTGGGAGACGATAGGGGAGTTTTTTCAGTCGTAAAAGTATCGCTGGACCTCCAGGAGATGCTGGCCAATCAATATTTAGCCTAGTTGCTGCCCGTTTGCTGACCTCAATAAGGTCACAGTACACAGTGCTGGATGCCACTTCGTCACTCTGCCTACTCGAGGGAAGCATCTTGTCATTCTCATCTTCATCTGAGTGTTCCCTGAGAAGACATTTTTCATCCTCCTAATCGCCATCATTTCACCTCCCCGCTCTCCTCAAGCAACTGCATATCGAACAGCAGGGGTAAATTGGGAGATTCAATATCCATAACATCCCCCAACTGGCATAATCCTGTGTGACTTCACACCCTCTGTTGTAGGTCTAACAGCCTCTGTTGTACGTCTAACAGCGAGACAAGAGGATCAGCCCTGGAATATTCAACAACTTTCTGAACCAGCTAAGGCTGTTATTATAGGAAGGAGATGGGCTTCTTTAAAAAGCTGTGATTGTTCTGCCCTTCGGACAGATGTGGTTTTCTTGGTGCTTCCATTGTCCGTCACGCCTGAGGCATTTCCCATAGTTGGATACGGAACGAGAGAAGAGGTGGCCATATACTGTACTTCTAGTGTATTATATAATTTCTAACAAAATCTGTCCAAAAAAAAAAAAGTTTTTTGAGTTTGTTGCATTGGTTAAAAATGGCTTTCCAGTGCATGATTTTTTACATTTTTTTTAAAGAAAATTTAAACACCTTCATTCAGTTGAGATCAGTCAACATGAACACTCTGGCATGCAAAGTTGCCGAGCTGGTGCAAACTTGCCTACATCTGTATGATCGTTTGTGTAGAGACATTTTCCAAGACCATGTTGTCATTTATTTTTTAGATTAGTCTACAAATGGAACCAAATCTACTCAAGTACTCTTAAGTGCCCATTGACTCTGAACAACTGATTGTTGTTTTGCATGCTATAATTGGTCTGCCCTTTGGACAGACATCTGTTGACCTGACAGCGTATGTCTCATATTAAAATGCTCCTCTAAACACTTCCCCCAGTGGCATGGCCGGTGTCCAAATGTTTGCTGACAGTATTTCGTTGCCTGACTGTTTCGACCTTCTTTCTAACTTCACTGTGGATGTATCAGAGACTTAATGACAGAATTATCATTTTTAGGCAAACTTTAGTCTCTTTTTTTTACTTTAAGTCTTTCTCTTTTTCTTGTGCATAGATAGGTCTCACTCTCCTAATGAAGTGAGTCTTATTTTTGGGAGTAAAACAGTTGCAGTGTCAGAGTAAACCAGACCTGTGTCTGAATGAGAATGTGTGAGTGCAGCTGACAGTCTGTAGTAACTGTTTGAGAGTGTTATGATGTGAGTACAGACATTCTCTCTCTCTCTCCCCCGCTCTCCTGCACAACTGTTGCCTGGGCAGATGAAAGTGATTCCTGCCTGCTTCTAAGCTTCTTGCCCAGATGTTCTCTGTCATCCTCTCCCTCTCACTCAGCTCTCCGGCTCAGGTGCCGACAGCTGCTTGACATAAATCCTCCTTTCCTTTAGTGGTCAATGTTTTGCTGTTTTAAAAATCTTTTAAAAGTCTTTGCTAACTAATGCTGTTTTTGTTGTCATCACTGTTAGTTATTTATTGTGCAGTAATGCTCATCTTTTTATTTAATGATGTTTGTTGTTTAAATAAAAGTTAAATTATTGAGATTTGTTTGTTAAGTGTTAAGATTATGGATGTCTAAAAGTGGAAAGTGGAAGTAATAATGGGATAAACTTCTATAGAGGTGAATGGAAGACCACATCATATATTATTTTTGCATCCCCAATTGCTACAAAAACAAAGAAAAAATCCACTAATACGACTTTCCAAAAGAGGACAATGAAGAGTAATGGATTACAGTAGTCAGAAGTTTGTTGGTTTGTTTGTGTTTTAATTAATGCCAGGGTAATATAACACAAAGTATAGTGTTATAAATGTACATTTAAATAATTTTATAATTTAAATATTTGCTATATTTAAGCTGTTAAACCATAGTGATCATAGTCTGTGAAAAGGGTCCATTGATGTAGCTGGTAAACATTCTTTGCAAGATCATTACTTTTTCAGAGACAAAGATATTAGAGATCACTTCATGTTGAGATGGTCAGGACTCCAACACAGTGTGCAAACAAAAGACTGTGGTGAAATATACGCCTGTATGGCTACCAACTGTCTTGTTTTTGCCACGACATCCTCTATTTTGGCTGTAATTTATTTGTCTTGATGCACATAGTTGAAATTACTGACGTCACACCGCAAGCAACCATGCTTCCGGGTTCTTTTAAGCAGCATATTTCAGTGGTGGATATTGGCATTACTGCCGTTTTAATAATCGTTTAAGCATTATATAATTAAATAATGTTTGTTGATGTTAACTAAAGTCATTATAAAGGGATGTCTGTGGTTTACAGTAAAGAAATTGTATAGGTTATTTCTGAAATCTCAGAAAAACAAGTTTAAACTTGATTCAACATGCTTGTATTATTATGTCGGACCTGTAACAGGTTGATGAAAACACATCCTCACACGTTTAACACGCTTCTAAAGCCTGAGAAATGTGGTACATAAAAATGAAAACTACCATCAGACATACAATATGCATCTTTAATGCTTAAATGATTAACCCACATATAGTAAATACTAATATTTGAAATATCAAAACTATCATCATATTCCATGTTCAACTTTAATGACAACTTGAATTTTTTACTTGTTGCATTCAAAATAAATTCAAAGACATAGTTTTCTTAGTTAGACATAATTTTTATTCACATATCTTTTCACAAAATGTAGCCTATGCGTTGCAATGGTGGAGACATGGTCCCGTTTTTGCCGTTAGACCTTCCATGGGTTTTGTTCATATAAAATCATATTTGCCTCATATCTGTCACATCAATTGCAATTTGGAAATTAAAAACAGCGGTTTGCGATCAGAGTTAGAGCAATGAAAAGTTCAAATCCACCAACAGCAGCTGAGAGGCAAGTGGGTGTCTGAGCAGACTTAAATGATGATCTGTGAAATATCATAAAATATGTAAAATCCTGAGTTTATCCTGATCCACCGATGCTGATGGAATTTTAAAGAAGCCCAAATTTTAGGGGGCCTTGGTAGCTAGCAGCGAGTAAAGACACTGACTACCACCCTTGGAGTCGTGAGGTCGAATCCAGGGCATGCTAAATGACTCCAGCCAGGTCTCCTAAGCAACCAAATTGGCCCGGTTGCTAAGGAGGGTAGAGTCACATGGGATAACCTCCTCGTGGTCGCGATAATATGGTTCTCGCACTTGGTGTGGCGCGTGGTGAGTTGTGGAAGTCGTGGAAGCCTCCACACACACTATGTCTCTGCGGTAACACGCTCAACAAGCCACGTTATAAGATGCACGGATTGACTGTCTTGGACGCGGAGGCTACTGAGATTTTTTTCTCCGCCACCTGGATTGAGGCGAGTCAATACACCACCATGAGGACTTAAGCGCATTGGAATTGGGCATTCGAAATTGGTGAGAAAAGGGGAGAAAAAAATTTCATAAAAACAAGCCCAAATCTCTAATACTTTTTTGGAAATGCTCTGTTTCAACTCCACAATCAACACTTTTTGGGCATTTTTAGCTCAATTTGAGCAAAGTGCCCATAGACAGCAGTTGATTTCTCTGCTGCCATAAGAACCTGGAAGTGTCAGAGCTGAGAGTTTTTTTGTCAGCTGTAACTTCATCTATTGTCCTGTATTTCAGCTGAGATTCGATCGTGGGAGACCATCACCACCGGTCGACCCGTAAATCGATCGAAGTGGAATCAGTCCCACCCAGTAAACATTCCATTATTTCCCAACACTGGGACATAATAGGCCCTTTCCCACCTACAGTCCAGGTAATTTTTCTTTAGTAAATTTCTATAAGAAGTCGTATGAGGAAAGGAACACCAGAGGAGACTTTTCTAAAAGTTACCAGTGACGTAATCTAATATTGACCATTTTTCTTCTGATGTGGTTGGAACATGAAATTGAATAGCAATATTAACAAAATCAACAACACCAAAAGAGGATGCCGGGATCGGAGTTACACTTTTGTTTTATACGTGCTTTGGCTGCAAACAAAAACATAGGCAGCTGCCTAATAATTTAATGGTTTATATGACGGCGTGTTTGGTTGAAAGGAACTATAAAGGATACTGGTCTCTGAACAGTTTAAAAAGCACCATGTTTCATCCTACCTCAGCCCCCGAAGGCAGCATTGTCCCATTTTCGGACGCTGTCTCTGTCTTCAGGTTATAGTTTAAACTGGGCGCGAGAGCTGTGCGTGCTACAGCCGTAGTGACAACATGTTGAAAGCAATATAAACCTATTTATCCAACACAGTCTTTTACAATAAAAGCTTTTATGACTCAACATAAATTACTGTACTGAAATACTCACTCATTTTCTTAAAAAACACATTTTGGTGCAAGTTACCTCTCATCGATACTTTCCTCATGTAAACTAGATTTCATGATAGTTTAGTGTATAATAGTGTTCAATTACTCACTCTCGATACACTGTCATAAATAATCGATGTAGTAATCCAGAGATCCAGACTTTTATTTTCTGTATAGTCAAACAGTTCAAACAGTACAGATGCAATGAAAACTAAAAGCATGTCTCCCGATGAAGTTACACACACATGTGAGAAACGGTGAACATCTTTGGAAACTTTGTTGGATACTTTGTTGGTTTTATGTTAGTTCTGTTAAGGGAATTGTAAAATTAGCACAAACTTCTGAGAAGCATTCTAGCAGCTAGTAGTTTACAATGGCGGCTGTAGACTCCTCTATTTTCTCAATGCTTTGTGTCACCCTAAAATGGCTTAGAGGAACTTTAGTTCCTTAGGTGCGAAAGTGGCGAAAAGTTCTAGTCCCGGGGGAAAGTTCCTAAAATGGGATTTAGTACTGCCAGTGGGAAATGGCATAATTAAGCGGTGAGATGAATAGGGAAACTCGAGGGCCGATCATCCTTTATAACTCTCCCTAAAGCTGGATACAGATTTATTAACCCTTCACATTCACAGCATGTGTTAGTCTGGACTATTTTCACTGTTTATATAGTAATATTTTATCATCACCAAATCTTGTATGCCTAATAATACAAGTATTGTGGAGCAACAGTGTGCAGACACAGTTTCCAATTGTTATTTCAGTCAAACTACTGTTGTAATTTGATTGCTTCACATAAATTGGGACATATTGTATATCAATGATTGCCTGAACTGTGTGATTTTTGGTTCTTAAAAAACAAAACAAAAAAACAGTTCCACGAATGTAATGATGGGGGCATTTGCTCTGCAAAGATGTTAGCCTATCAGTGGGCATGTCTTAAAGTAGAAGTCGAAGAAACCGAAGACAGTGTAGAAAAAGGTAATGTAATACTACATTAATACTACATTTGTGCAAAAAACTTTACCAACATTATAAGCGAACTTCAAGAAAAAAAAATGTATGACATGATCCACTTTTCTCAACAATTCCTTTTTATATAGTGGAAAATGTGCAAACGTTGCATTGACAACTGATTCTCACCTGTGTTCTTCAGTAATAACTCTTAGGCTGGAAAACTTTGAGGTGCTTTGTAAACTGAGTGGTCTCTGGGGCATTAGTTCTTCCCTGTGGTAATGTAGTTTTATGGCTCTGAGAATTTGCACAGTGAGGGCCATGTGTGCTGCTGGCTGCAGTCTTGTTTTACACAAAGACAAGGGGTAAAATACAACCTGAAATGTTAGCACTCTTTTGGCAGGAGAACAGTAATTTATAGTCCCAGTGTGAGAATCTTTGAGCTAGACTTGTGACCAGTTATAAGCCAACCATATCCCCATATTTGATTTCAAGACAAAGACAAGACTTCTGTTTATTTCAGTATCATCAGCATGAATATATTTTCACACTGGACTGTGTGTCACTTTAGAATCTCTAAGGAAAGCAGAAATTCGAAGGGCTACAGTCAGTTATTATAATGAACATTGTGCATTGAGATCCCTTAGGCATGGCACATGCCTCACAAGAGTGCTGTTTAAATGTTTTAAAGCAGTTATGTACAGTTACTGGCATTCATTTGTAATTGAGACATGAAGATACAGTGGCGTTAATGACTGCCTTGGGGGCTTGTGTTGTAATTGCGAGAAAATATGTTACTGAGGTTTTAATTTATGTTATTACATGCTTGGACTCCAGATGGAATTATATTCATTCTGTTTGCGAGCATTGGACTGAATCATGCTATTTATACCTTTTGTCCTTGAAGTTTGCACAATTGATCAGGCTCTGGGAACCTAATTTATGTTAATGTTTCCATCATAAGACAATACTGTGAAGGCACATCATCCTGAATCAGTGTGAAATTACACAACACACCATTTATGCTTTCTGTCGGGTGGCTCAGAATAAAGCAGCTCTATATTTAACCTGGATAATTTCAATATGCAAAAACACAGATGTCCATATATTCATTTCACCCTCCATTTACGTGAAATGAGGTCACTATGAATATTTTTGCATGTGCAAACTGGTTATTTGCATGTGCAATATTCTGTCTGGCTGGAATCCTCAGATCCCCTCTGCATGTTTATTACAATGTGTGTGTGATTCCAAATCTTGCGTCACTGGCAATAAAACTAGTGTCTATAAAAACACTGGAGATTGTAGTCAGACAGAGAAACCCCCTGCCCCCTTTCATCCATACACTCCCTCCATAGAGCTTTTCACTCTTCAAGTGATACCTTGATTACTGAGGGGCCATATTTCATGTTTTCTCTGCTTAATAATGATGTTCCGCCAAGCAGACAACAGCTGACAGTTTTATGCTGGATCTTAAGGAAATTAGGGCCACAAATCTCCCTCTGCCTGGTTGCCACATAGAGGTTATGCGCTAACATGGAGAAGAGAGAGAGAGAGAGAGAGAGTGAGAGATCTGGCAGGACAGAACAATAGGTTGTCAAAGCTAAGATACATTTATAACTTTGAAGCCTGCAAACAACCCTTTTTAGGTCTGAATGAACCTGCTGACATTTGCTGAGAATGTCCATAGAAGGAAAATTTCACCTGAAGAACTCAAGATTTTTTTTCTAATAACTCATTGCATGTGTTTAAGATAAAAGAAGATACCGTAAGATGAAGAGCTATCAGTCAAACCCATCTTGTTTGGCTTAATGAAGATAGGCTTGTGAGCAATATGTCTAAACGTGTTATTGATCATTGGCTTCTGCTGACTCAGAGACTTGTCTTCTCAGAGAGGTTTCTCTTTCATAGCTCAGGAGATTTAATGGAGTGCTCAGTCATATTTTATGTATGTATCAACTTTGTCTCAGGTGTTTCTGCTAAAATTGCTTAGGAAAAATAGACATACAAGATACAATTGTTGACATGCATTAAAGCTGAAGTATGTCATTTCTGCGCCACTAGAGGCACCAAACGGAATGTTTTCAAAACAGTTTTCTGAATACGCCCCCCTTCGTCCATTGATCGAACAGCAGATAGTCCCGCCTCTAACTCAAGCCATTGGTTGAGTCGATGTTATTGTCTCTCTTGTGATGGGTCGCAAAAGAAAAATTTTGGAATTTTCATAGTGCCACAGAGACACAGTGCTTACAGTTTTCTAGAAAACCTATGAATGGCTTACCTATGGCTGTATCTGCATATTAAGCTGGGATAGGAGAAAGTATTTTACCACTGGAAAAGTTACATACTTAAGCTTTAATGGTATAGAGCTTTAAGATTAATATGTATACTTTTATTTATTTTCCTAAACTAAACATTTTAAAACAACGCTGCACAGCATAAACACAAACATAATTTGCCTAGGGTGCTTAAGTTTGTTTAGGGGAAAAAGTTCTTCTTCTTCCATTGTTTAACCCTCCTATTGTGTTCAGAATCTGCATAAACCTTTTGCATTCACAGATACATTTTAAAAAAAATCTAAATCATAACCCAATGTTTTTTTATGGTTTTAAGTCATTAATAAGTTCTTAACTGTTCATACTATTCATGTAAAAATATTGATATTTTGGCATGTTACTGACAAATATAGAAGTTTTAATATATTTTACATATTAATTAATATGCCTTTTGTTTGTTTTTAGAAATAATCAAATGTAAAAATTCTTTGACATTTCTTTGACACAACTACAGCAAAACCAGTGTGATACATGTGAAGACATCTTTTTTTTTTTTATCATAATATACAATTTATTTGAACATCTAATATGAGAATTACTTGTAATTTGAATAAAAAAACTGTTCAAAGCAACTTGGTGGTCAAAAGTTAATATTTTTCAACCAAACATCATCAAAACAACTGTACAACTCAAGTATACAACATTAATACTTCTTTTCTATATTTTCTATTATATTTACTTGTATGAACTGCCTAATGTTGATGCACGAGTATGCTGTAAGTTCATTGTCAAATGCCTGCAGAGTAAAATGAGAACAATTTCCTCTTTCATGCCCTATTTAGACTAATGTGTGCATCAACTAATACTCTTGCCACACCCCCTTTAGGCTGTAGTACCTTTGATTGAGTTCATTTGTTATGTTTTCTACATCTGTCATGTCTGTTTTGTACAGGAATGTGTGTGTCTATGTGTGACTGTATGAGCATGCATGTGTACATGTTTGTAAACAAGATTCAGTCCCACTGGAGACAAAAAAGTGTGTGAGAGAGTATGGGAAAGAGGCTTTAAATGTAAGTGAAGTACAAAAACATCTACATAATATGTGTAAAACTGCCCCATGAGAGCAAAAGATATATGTCTCTTAAACAATTTGATTAAAAAGTCTGAAAAATTGTTTTATGTGTATTTTAATACTCTTGACAAAGTCACAATGTTTAATTCCCGTACTAAAACTGTATTGTATTTAAAAATTATAATTTACATCTCCCGGGTCAAAAATGACCCGAATGTAGGTTAAATTAGGCTTTAAGCAGAGGTCTCCACTTGCACTCCATTTAATGTCATTGCTGTCTAGTAGAAACAACTGAGATATTAAAGGGATCTAATTTGTGATTTGTCTTTCCTGTGGGCAAATAAGACTGATGGCTCCCTCCTTCCATGATTTCTCTTTTTCTCTGTCTCTTTTTTTTAGTTCTCCTCACCTCTGATTTAAGACAAGCTCTGATGTGCGCTTAAAAGGCACATTGTAAAATGAACAAGTTGTGTCAAGATCTTTGACTACAGTGAAATCTTTTTAAATGATATCCACTGTTGTGCTTCAGTGAAAGTGTTCATGATCGAATCTGACAGAATGATAGCACAGTTGATCTTGGGACTGTCAGATCTGTCAAGTGACACCACATCTGACGGATCTGTTTAGGGCAGGAGTTCCTTATTGCTTTACTGTTTATTCACACTGGGCCAAGAAAGTGTCAAAACTAACAGCAAGCATCCTGTGATGAAGCTAATGTCCTAATGGGAGTCTTAGTTTAACTCACTGTGTGGTGAGGATGATATGCTAATTTCAGTCTAATTTAATGTAATTTTGAGAATACAACAGTCAGTTAGATTTGTAATCTTAAAAACAATAAAGTACTACACATTATATAGTAATAAATAAATTAAAATAAATTAAAAAAAAAATTATCAAAAAAACGTTAAGCTTTATTTTTACTTCAACATCAACATATAGGTTACAATTTATGTGAATATGCAAGGTGTACATTTTGTGGACATTTACCATTTGAATCACCTTTTTGTCTTTACTATAGTCCATTTTTAATGGTGCTATGGTGTGGCAAATACATTTTTAAAAGGTACAGATCCATTTAGTCTCTAAAATGGCCATAAAAACGACATGCATAGTAATTATAAAATGATTAATAAATAGTTTAAGATGAAGTTTAGCATACCACACTGCAGGTCAACTACCCAAATACATATATGTGCAGTATTCGGAACAAAATAAAAGAAACAGTGATTGACCAATAGTTCCGCTTCAGTCAAGTTTATGACATGACAATGGCACACAACTGTTCTAGCTGTTACTCGACATCTTTTGATGACCATGTTGTTGTGATCCTAGTAGACTGGTTTAACCTGGCTCTGCCCTGTCCAGACAGGCTCAGATTGGGTGTCTCTTCCATCTGGTATCAGGTCGGCCTGAGGGTGAGCCCTGGTTGTTTGATGTGGCCTGTTCATTCTCCTGATAACCCATCTTTACCTTAATGCCTTGGCTTAACTTCTTGCCGATTCAACTCTTTTCAATCCACTAAGTACTATCCAGTATCACTTATATCGATTTCAAGATTAAAGATCCAGTTCTCTCATACTAATACAATTTGTATTTCTTTACTCAGTGCATACTCCTCACTCTTGTTGCTACACTAAAATGTGCTTTTTTTTTTTTTACGTAACTCAATTTTGTGTGTAGATAGTCATGAGAGGGCTTTGTTGGCAGGATACCCAGGACTGATGATGACACCAGGCATTCAGTTAGATGCAGAGGTGTGTTCTGAGCCCTTTTCTAATGCATGGTTGAGGGCCAATGGACTGGAATAATGTGTAGTGTGCTGTGCTAGGCGAAGAGAAGAGCAGACCAAGAGGGGGAGTGTGACAAACTGTTGGAGAGGACTCGACTCTCCCTTTCAAGGTAATGGAGAGAGGAGTATATTAAGCTTTTATATGTCCTTGAAAGAATCCACATCTAATGGAAGGTTAAATGGGTTTAAACAAATTCCTTACATGTATTTTGATTACTTCCATCTCTCTGAGCATAATAAAGCTAGCTGTAGTAATAGATTGGATGTGGATGTGTCTTTCTATCTTGTACATTTCACATCCAAATGAACTCATGTAAACTCATAAAATGAGTGTGTCTACACTATAGATTTTAGGGCCTTCTTAAAGGAATAGTTTACCAAAAAATGTAAAGTTTTGTCATAATTTACTAAGCACTATTGCCGTTCTAAACCAGTTTGAGTTTCTACGTGAAGAATGTTCTAGTCACTCTTTTCCATGTAATTACAATGAATGGGGACTGGAGCTTTCAGGCTTCAAAAAGGATGCAAAAGTGTCATAATTGTGGTCAATATGACTTGTTGCTATATACCAAGTCTTCTGAAGTCATATGAGAGGTTTGTGTTAGGAACAGGTAAACTTTTGTTAATTCAAAAGTTGCTAATCAATGTTAATCTTCCCCTCCAGTGAGCTGTTAATTCAAGGACAACTGAGACTTGACCACTGAGTAAAGCCATTCCCCCACTACATGATTTGTGGTCGAAGTTTGCTGTTGCAGATAGATTTCCAATCACATCTTATCATGCATTGTGATTGATTGAAATAAATTAACAAAAAATATTGTTTAGCAAATAAATATGTGGTCTGAGTTAGGCATGCAACGGTATTCAGTAATATATTATATCACAATAATTAACATGCACAATATTGTTATCGAGGGCATAAATCATTCTAGATAAACTTTTAGCCAAATGATTTAGATTTATCTGATTGTACAATAGTTTTTTCCATCAACGTATCAAGATTCACAACATTTGTATGCAGCACAAATGACACTTGTACACTCTGATGTAAGCAAAACATGGACAAGTAGCATGGCTGTATGACAGCGAACAGACGTAACCATTTATTTCTGGAAAAATCTGATGATCACTGTAATTTCTTGCATGAATTTTCAGATAAATCTTTTTTTTTCAGCAAGATTTTGTAGTTTGTGCACTTCGTCCACGTTCTGCTGTGTAGTACGTGTGATGCTACGACAAGAATGATGACAAGAAACCTTGTTGTGTAATTTGAGCAGGTACAGTGATTGAGGTAGTCTGACAATCATGTAGTGATAGCGTGGCTTAAGTGAGACAATCAAGAATTGGATCATTCTGATTCACGAATGAACCATTTGGACCAATTTTGTGAACTCGATCAACTGATTCATTAAAAAGATCTGACTCTAAAGAATGATCCATTCATTAATTAGACATCGACTTAAATTTCTGTTTCTTACACAAAGCTATTCTATGACTTCAGAAGACTTGGAATATAGTTCACAAGTTGTTTGGACCGCTTTTATGATATTTTTTTATACTGCTTATGTATGCTTTTTGAAGCTGGAAGCTCCAGTCCCCATTCATTGTAATTGCATGTAAAAAGAACGACCAGTACATATTTAAAAATTCCTCCTTTTGTGTTCCATGGCAGAAACAAATTCATACAGGTTCAGGACTCCTATGAGGGTGAGTGAATGATGATAGAATATTCATTTTTGGGTGATCTATTCCCTTAATGCATGAGATCTCTCACACATGGTGTGGAAATGTTATCGCTGTTGTTTTGCACCATTGAAAATGATCTACAGTACTCTCCCATATGGCTTGGTGTGTATTCAGGCTTTGCTGTTGGTCTAGTTGTTCATCTACTGCGTTTAGGAAGCAGGCTGAGTCTAGCATGTCTACAAAAGTGTCCTCCCACCCCCCAAGATTAGAAACTCCACCCCATTTTGCCTGCAGCAGTCTTTGATGCCTTTGATGTCTGTTTGTTTAATGACATTATTGGGTCCCAGCCATTTGTAATTGGAGGAGTCCTGTCCAGAGAAGAGTGGGAGATTGGATTTTCCTTTGTGGTAGTTTTATCCTGTGACAAGTAGTGGCGGAAGCTGAGTGAGTACAGTGCATGCCTTTGATTTAATTTTGGCTTGTCAACTCTTTTTGCAGCATGGGAATTCTGGTTGTATGGTTTGATTTTAGAGTTTATATTTTGATTAGAACATTTCGCATTTGGATACTTGTTCTACAGTCCACACTGCAAATAATTAACCTTAATCAGTATATTTGTCTTGTTATCTGTTAATATTGAAATATCCCTTAAAAAAAAAGAAAATTGCATAAGATATTAGGACGTTTTCAGAGAATATATATCATATATATTGGGCTTGTTCCATTGGCATTTTTTCCCCACATGTTTTGCCTAAATTTAGTTAGGCTTTTGCTTGAAACAATTGACACAAATCTACAAATGGAACAAGAGAAAATATAATATGCATTCAAGATACATTCTCTGAATGTTTTTTTTTTTAAAAGGGATACTTAAACCAGAAATAAAAATTCTGTCATTTTTTACTCTCATGTTGTTCCAAATCCAAATGTACGACTTTCTTTCTTCCATGGAACACAAAAGGCAATGTTAGGAGTTATGCTAGATCTAGTCACCATGCACTTTTTATAGCATCTTTTTTCAATACAATGAAAGTGGATGGTGACTGAGACAGTCTTTAAATGATGACAAAATAACAATTTTCGATATCTTATTCAAATTTTACTTCTCAGGCAAAAATATCTTAAGGATATTTAGATGTTTTTACTGTAAAACAAGGCAAAAACACAAACATAAAATTGTTTTTTTCTTTAACATTTTTCCAACAAAAAGATAATCATTCTGTCATTCATATAGAACGTATCTGGCTTACTTAACTGGCTTGTTACATGTTTGACTGACTATAAATATGCCAGTCAACATCTGAAGTGTGGTGCTGTCAAATACCTTCCACGTACACAAAAGCAGTTCACCTGAGTGGAAATGTAAGCATTAATCTTACTTTTTAGTATTTGCTATTGTGATATAGAGCCTGTTGATATGTCTGCTATGGTCTCAGAGATCCCCAAACAGATCAAAGCTCAGGGCTGCCTCTGGTGCTGATGTCAGGTCTGTGTTATGTTGTTTCAATCCCTCTACACATTTGCTCAGATCTACTTGAGCTGGTGTGGGCATGTGGACCATAAATTAGCCAAGGTCTGCAATTCTGTAAGGCGTCGCAGTTTAGCAAGAACCACAAAAGCTCGAGCAAACTAACAGTGTAGCTGCCACATATAATGAGAATTTCAAAGAAAAGAGTATATTTAAGGTTAAATATGGCACTTAATCATGCCAGTTGGGACTTAATGAGAATAGATTAGCATGTAGTGTATGTCTGATGCATTATGTTTATCACAGCAATCCACTAAATTACATTGGAAAGGTGATAGGCTGTGATTAAGACTACTCTAGTTTCTCTTCAGGATAGTGGAGAGCTGGTTATCTGCAAGTCATCTGTGTGGATCCGTTTGTATCATTTGGAGTACTTTGAGATTGGGGTTATGGAGGAAACACAGAAGGAAATTAACACCCTCTCTGAGGTTTATGGTACACTTTCATAGGACATGATCCAAAAGATACTTTTCACAAATTAGGGTAAACAAACAAAAGTCATTCTTATTGGTTAGATTATGTGGAAATAGATCTTTGATGTAACAAAGCAGGCTACCTCTTCTTCAGGGTTGGTTGTTAATCAGGTCAGATTTCCTTGCTTCCTCTGAAATACACAAGAGGCTCATTGAAAAATTCTCAAATCATGCTAGGATAACATGGATTATCAGGTTTTGTACAAACTTCGGGAGTCCATGCCAGCTCGAGTGCATGCAACAATAAAGTTGTTATTATGATAATATAATTTGCAATGCCAATGTTGTATTAAATGGGAAAACAAACCAAACCTGAAGCATTTTCACTAGTTGTCTCAGACATTTGGACCCAATTGTATGCACAAATACACATACATGAGTACACACACATACACCCAACACAAGAGATGTATTTATGTGCATGTATTACTACCCTAAAACATGATAGAGAACCTCTTCACAATGACACACGTCTTAAAGACAAACTCTTTCACCTATATTTATGTTCTCTGTTTCAGCTGGATGGGAGTGTGAAGGATCGACGTTAGCCTTGGATCAGGCACAAGCAGTTGGAGGCCATCCCATGGAGAAGGAGCAAGACAGCGTGGCCTTCAGTGCCAGTGTCACCATCCCCAGCACCACCTCAGCCTCCACTGGCAGCAACACCATATCAAGTTGCTCTAACAGACAGCAGGCTGTACCTCAGATATCAGTGTACGGAGGAATCACAGACAGACAGACCGTTCAGGTAGAGTCCTATTTAAGCAGTTTATTAAAGACATTCATCTCTTTTACATTGCCAGTTTACTGTTTTTATTATCACAATAGCAAAAGGGACAGGTTCATCCTTATAATGGCAGGGCTATTGCCAGAGCATCACTATGCCCCATAAAATTGCATGATCCTGTAGTGCCATCTACAGACCATTTTCTTTAATCAATCAACAGGAAGATCATCATTAATGTGGTGTGGTTTCTTTAGTCACATGTGTATTTAGAGTTCTTTATTATGTAACACGGGCATTTATTAACAAACAAAAGGGTTCATACGGTTATGGAAACACTGATATATCACAGAATTTTGATTTCTAAGCCTGGTAAAGTCATGTAAAATAATAAAAATATTTTTAAAATGTCATGGAAAGTTCTGTATACATTTTTGTAGTTATGATCAGGTCTAAAATATTTCATTATATCAGTGATTTTTAAAAGTAATTGCATTTTTTTTATATATTTTGTTAAGATTTCATGTTTTTTGCACACAGTTTTCCTTGGTAAATTACTTAACTTCATGACATCATATTGAATAAAGAGTAGAGTAAATCTAACGTAAACATTTCAGTTTATACAGCAAGTTATACTTAAAATTCTGATTTGATGGTTTTTAAAATATCTAACATTTAAATGCACATTATACAAATATTTCACATTTTGGACTTAAATTTAAAACAAATGCATGCTGTGTAGTTTGTGAGACAAAATCATTTTGCATTATTGGTTTAAGAAGCAAGAAATAGAGCCGCTCACACAAATTTTAACACTTTGTGCACAAGACACGATAAGGGTGTTAATATAACAAATCATTTTTGGACCACGAACAGGTACTGAGTAGAAAATGAACTTTAGACTTCACAAAACAACAAGTTACCAAATGTGACAACAATTAAAACAGTTTAAATATAACTGGCAAACAGTGTAACCAAGCAAGCTTTTTCTTTACTCAAGACCAGTGCCTACTAGGGACACCAGCTTAAAAAAGTCCAATTGAATTATTTTATTTACCAATAAAATGTTCTCAAATCAGCAAATTATGAAAATTTTATTTAATACTAGGATTGATATTTTAGGACACATTGTAAAGATATAAAACAATTATAAATAACACTTATAAGCAAGCTTGTTAATTTCTACATGTTTGAATTGAGTACAAATGCAGAGTTTACATTATATTTTCAAGTTCACGCTTGAACTAACTAACTGTAGAAAGTACTTAATCTTTTCTGTTATATTTACTTGACCACAAAATCTTTTTTTTTTCCAGTGAGTAATAACAAACACATGGTAAAGGAATGACAATTTGTTTATCAAAAGGTGTGAAAAGCCTATAATAGTTTTAGTGCAATATAAATATATCTATGCATAGATATCCTTAAAGATATCCTTGATAGTCCAGATTTTCATTCTGTATACACTGGTGGCCAAACTTTTGGAAAAATTTACAGATTTTGCTATTATGGAAAGACATTGGTACTTTTATTCACCAAAGTGGCATTCAACTGATCACAATGTATAGTCAGGACATTAATAACGTGAAAATTTGCTATTACAATTTGAAAAAAATTTCAGAACTACTTCAAAGATTTCTCATCAAAAAAATCCTCCATGTGCAGCAATGACAGCTTTGCAGATCCTTGGCATTCTAGCTGTCAGTTTGTCCAGACACTCAGGTGACATTTCACCCCACACTTCCTGTAGCAGTTGCCATAGATGTGGCTGTCTTGTCGGGCACTTCTCATGTACCTTACAGTCTAGTTGATCACATAAAAGCTCAACAGAGTTAAGATCCATAACACTCTTTTCCAATTATCTGTTGTCCAATGTCTGTGTTTCTTTGCCCACTCTAACTTTTTTGTTTTTCTGTTTCAAAAGTGGCTTTTCTTTGCAATTCTTCCCATAAGGCCTGCACAGCTGGGTCTTCTCTTTACTGTTGTACATAAAACTGGTTTTGAGCAGGAAGACTGTAGTGCACACCTTTGTATGAAATCTAAATTTTTTGGGCAATTTCAAGCATTATATAGCCTTCATTCACCAAAACAATGTGATTGACTGATGAGTTTCTAGAGAAAGCAGTTTCTTTTTTTGCCATTTTTGACCTAATATTGACCCTTAAGACATGCCAGTCTATTGCATACTTTGGCAACTCAAAAACAAACACAAAGACCATGTTAAGCTTCATTTAACGAACCAAATAGCTTTCAGCTGTGTTTGATATAATAGCAAGTGATTTTCTAGTACAAAATTAGCAATTTAGCATGAATACTCAAGGATAAGGTGTTGGGGGACCTAGGTAGCTCAGCGAGTATTGATGCTGACTACCACCCCTGGAGTTGTGAGTATGAATCCAGGATGTGCTGAGTGACTTCGGCCAGGTCTCCTAAGCAACCAAATTGGCCCAGTTTCTAGGGGGGGGTAGAGTCACATGGGGTAACCTCCTCATGGTCATGATTAGTGGTTCTCGCTCTCAGTGTGGTGCGTGGTAAGTTGTGCATGAATCGTGGAGGGTAGCATGAGCCTCCACAGGCGGAGTCTCCACGGTGTCATGCACAACGAGCCACATGATAAGATGCACGGATTGACTGTCTCTGAAACGGAGGCAACTGAGACATGTTCTCTGCCACCTGGATTCAGGTGAGTAACCGGGCCACCACGAAGACCAACTAAGTAGTGGGAATTGGGCATTCCCACTACTAAGGTGGATAAAAAACAAGGAAAAAGGATAAGGTGTTGGAGTGATGGCTGCTGGAAATGGAGCCTGTCTAGATTTGTTCAAAATAAAAAAAAAAATTAAATAGTGATGGTGCTGTTTTTTACGTCAGTAATGTCCTGACTATAATTTGTGATCTGTTGAATGACTCTTTGGTGAATTAAAGTACTAATTTCCTTCCAAAACAGCATTCTACACTCACCTAAAGGATTATTAGGAACACCTGTTCAGTTTCTCATTAATGCAATTATCTAATCAACCAATCACATGGCAGTTGCTTCAATGCATTTAGGGGTGTGGTCCTGGTCAAGACAATCTCCTGAACTCCAAACTGAATGTCAGACTGGGAAAGAAAGGTGATTTAAGCAATTATGAGCGTGGCATGGTTGTTGGTGCCAGACGGGCCGGTCTGAGTATTTCACAATCTGCTCAGTTACTGGGATTTTCACACACAACCATTTCTAGGGTTTACAAAGAATGGTGTGAAAAGGGGAAAAACATCCAGTATGCGGCAGTCCTGTGGGCGAAAATGCCTTGTTGATGCTAGAGGTCAGAGGAGAATGGGCCGACTGATTCAAGCTGATAGAAGAGCAACTTTGCCTGAAATAACCACTCGTTACAACCGAGGTATGCAGCAAAGCATTTGTGAAGCCACAACACGCACAACCTTGAGGCGGATGGGCTACAACAGCAGAAGACCCCACCGGGTACCACTCATCTCCACTACAAATAGGAAAAAGAGGCTACAATTTGCAAGAGCTCACTAAAATTGGACAGTTGAAGACTGGAAAAATGTTGCCTGGTCTGATGAGTCTCGATTTCTGTTGAGACATTCAGATGGTAGAGTCAGAATTTGGCGTAAACAGAATGAGAACATGGATCCATCATGCCTTGTTGTGCAGGCTGGTGGTGGTGGTGTAATGGTGTGGGGGATATTTTCTTGGCACACTTTAGGCCCATTAGTGCCAATTGGGCATCGTTTAAATGCCACGGCCAACCTGAGCATTGTTTCTGACCATGTCCATTCCTTTATGGCCACCATGTACCCATCCTCTGATGGCTACTTCCAGCAGGATAATGCACCATGTCACAAAGCTCGAATCATTTCAAATTGGTTTCTTGAACATGACAATGAGTTCACTGTACTAAAATGGCCCCCACAGTCACCAGATCTCAACCCAATAGAGCATCTTTGGGATGTGGTGGAACGGGAGCTTTGTGCCCTGGATGTGCATCCCACAAATCTCCATCAACTGCAAGATGCTATCCTATCAATATGGGCCAACATTTCTAAAGAATGCTTTCAGCACCTTGTGGAATCAATGCCACGTATAATTAAGGCAGTTCTGAAGGCGAAAGGGGGTCAAACACAGTATTAGTATGGTGTTCCTAATAATCCTTTAGGTGAGTGTACATCACTACATTATTCCAAACTTTTGGCCACCAGTGTAAATCAGAGAGTGTGCCCACAGCTGATCAACAGCAGTGATTGGCTGTGATGTCAGCTGCATTTGAATGATACATGGGGTAGGTAGAGTAAGAGTGAACAGATGGTCAGAATAGATTTTACACTCTGAACCAGAGCGTCAGAACACAGCTGGATTTATTCTGAAAATCTCAAAATCTGGTCAGAGGGTTAACACAATCGCATTTTGGATGTAGGTAATACCTTTTGATAAAAGTGTTTTTAGTTTTATTTAAATTTGAATTTGGTTTATAGCTTTATTTCTTTGATATTATTATTCTTTTGTTTTCTTTTTAAGAATAAGTGTTCGCAATTATCATGTTATTAGTGTTTATTTCCTAATTAATGGGAGTTCACCCAAAACATTTTAATTCTCTCATCATGTACTAACCCTCAACTTTCATTCTTCTGCAAAACAGAAGATTTAAAAAATATATATATCTCAGCTCTCAGAAATGCAAGTGAATGGTAGCCAGAACTTTGAAGGTCCAAAAAACATATAAAGGCAGCATAAAAGTAATTCATAAGACTCCATTGGTTAAATCCATATCTTCAGAAGTGAAATGATAGGTGAGGGTGAGAAAAATCTAAATATTTAAGTCCTTTTTTTTTTACTATAAATCTCCGCTTTCACATCCACATTCTTCTTTTGATTTTGACAATTTGCATTCTTTATGCATATTGCCACCTACTAGGCAGGGAGGAGAATTTATTTATTAATCTAACATAATGCCAATAACTGAGGTGAATTTTCATTTAACAAGAAGTTGTCAGTCCAAGGATTGCACTGAGGACATTGTGTACAGAACATGTTAGGTGGGATATTTCAACTCTTACAGGAATTTAAGGGAATGTAGTCATGCTGTCACTGTGTTGGCTGCTTTGATGGACCACATGCTATATCATGACTCGGGCATGCAGTCATGCTGGAGTGACCCCAGTGACCCTGTGTGTTTATACAGGTGACTGTCCTGTCCTTCTGCATTGCACATTATGTGCTGGATTTTTTATGGATGTAAAAACAGAGGCAGGAGTGAGAAGGTACAATAAGAAGTGATGCACTCTTGCATCTCTGTGATTGTCAAAATAAACTGGTTTTGCTTCAGGACACAGATTGGCAATACACATTTTTATCATGCAAAAGTAAACAATAATGTCCTTTAAATCAAACATTGACATATTGATAATGTAGTCCCAACAATATGCAAAGCTATTAACATGACATAGGTTTGATTTTAGAAAAGGAAAATGTATAATTTTGTAAATGCATACAGCAGAAAGTGTGATTTACAGCCTTTGAAATCATCGATAAAAGCTACAACATTTCCCCTCTCTTCTTGAAGGTGATAAGCCTATTTATTTTGCTATCCTAATCCTAATTATGCATGATTATATGGTTAGTTGCACTTTATTATTTTCATTTAGCATTGTTTTTTCCCTGCTGTCCCTGACCTTTTCCAAACAGAGCTGCAAAAACAATGAATCTGTTCTCTTTTTCGCTGTGTCTTCTCGCTCAGGTGATGCAGCAGGCGTTAAACAGGCAGCCCAGCTCAGCAGCGGCTCAGTACCTGCAGCAAATGTATGCAGCCCAACAACAACACCTCATGCTCCAGACAGCAGCTTTACAGCAACAGCACCTCAGTCTGGCCGCAGTACAGCAGGTGGGCATTTTTTTTGTGTGTGTGTTTTTGTGATTTACTACAAATTACAAATTTTATACAGTTTGAGTCAAAAGTCCAATTGAAAAATGTGCATTAGTATTTGCTATCAACATACAAAGGCACGTGCTTACAAATGCTTGCTTGAGCTCAGGGGCAGATTTAGGCATGGGCGACATGGGTTTCTGCCCAGGGCGGTATTTTGCTGGTGCCAGCGCAAGGTGCCCCCAAAAGTGGGCACCCTTAAGTCCACCAGCCTTCTCATCTCCAACCTGAAGGGGGTTTCACCCAGGGTGCCAAACAAGCTAGAACCTTGAGTTTAAAGGCTTAGCAAAATGCTGGTACCTGATATCCTCAAGTTGTTCTCCGCAAACAAGTACCACTCTGATCTGACTAACACACCTAATTCTTGTCTTAATATTTGCTCGGCTCAGACAAGCGTTTTCATGTTATTCATGCTTTTGTCTTTTTAGTTAGTCAGTCTTATCCTTAAGGAGCTTAATTCTGTCAGATGATAGAAATACTTTATACTCTGCCTCACTGAACTCACTCAATATGCTAATCAAACGCATAGATAATGCACAAGCATGTTATTAAACAGAGTTAAATAAAAAAAAAACAATACTATGTGAAAAAGAAATAATACGATTATGCAAATCATCATATTACGTGAAAGCATATAAGGTCGGATAAAAACCACACAAATGCTTCATTAATCAGTAACCCTGGCACAGAGTCATTCCTCTCTCGTGACAAGTATTGATGTGTGATCCTTTGCAATGGCCAGAGGCATGTTTTCAACCATTTAAACAAAATCCACTCTTGGCAGAGTCACATCCTAGGGATATTTGAGAAAGCCAAGGGGAACAATAATTTGTTAAGATCAAAGAAGTGATTTGCTTTGAATTATTAACTTGTCAAATACTACTTCAGCTATTTGTACTTACTTTTGAGACTGCACTGAATAGATGTACAGTAGTGCATTGTTCTGCACAAATAATTTATTAAGAAATAGTTAGCTTTCAATGACTCACGATAAATGTAAATATTTCTAGTTATACTCCGCTCAAAAATATTTCTGTATCTAGAAATTGCTAGAAAATGTTTAATCAAAAATCTTAATCCAGTAATCATGAACAACTGGAAACGTTGGTCAAAATGTGTGAGAATCCTGATGACCTTTTTCTGTTTTTAGAGGTGTAACAAGTTCAAAGGAATGAGGAAGCAGGAAATGGTGATTCCAACTCAGGGATATCACTTTTATTTACAAAATAATGTGTTTGCTTCAATGCGTAACACTAAAGCTTCATAAACTTAAATTCTCAAAATGGTATCGGCCAACACACACAAACAGCTTGTCAGCTGGGCTCTCTCTCTCCCACACAGTCTGAGGACTGGCCCTTTTATTTCCCCCATCTCTCACTGTGAACACAGAAACAAGCAATTACCAGCAACCCTTACCACTTACTCTCTTTCTAGATGAAAACTCGACCATGCCGATCAGTCAGTGGGCTGGTGACGTCTGAATAATTAGGCATACACCTTCGATAAAAGCAAGCCAGCCCCAGGAACTGTCTCGCCTCCTTTTTGGTCTTGGGTCTCGGGCAGGTCATAATCGCCACGTTTTTTTCAATTTGGGGCCACACCTGCCCAGATACCATACCTTCACCTGCCCAACTGCAAACTTCTTCGGATTTGCCATGAGCCCCGCTCGTCGCAGCGACCTCAGAACAGCCCCAGATGCTGCATGTGCCGCTGCCAATCATTACTGTAAATAACGATATCATCCACATAGGCAGCGGCATATGCAGTGTGAGTTCTGATGACTCTGTCCATAAAATGCTGAAACATAGCCGGTGCCCCAAACAATCCAAACGGAAGGGTCACAAATCGGTGTAACTGAAACGGTGTGGACAAGGCTGTTTTTTTCATGGGACATTGGTGTTAAGGGGATCTGCCAATAACCCGTTTTTAAATCCAGTGTCGAATAAAAGTGAGCCATGCCCAACCGATAAAGCAGTTTGTCAATATAAGGCATTGGATATGCATCAAATTTGGACAACGCATTGACTTTCCTATAACCCACACAGAACCGGACAGAACCAACGCTTTTAGGCACCAGAAGCACCGGGCTAGCCCAATCGCTGTGGGATTCTTCTATTACCCCCATATCGATTCCTGTGCTTCCTGTTTCTTGTGTTTGGGTAGGCGGTAGGTGCGACTACGTACCACTCCCCCTGGGGCTGTCTCGATGTGGTGTTTTATGAGATTAGTGCAGCCAGGGAGAGGTGAGAACACATCAGAAAAATCCTTTTGCAACCTGGCAACCTTCGTACGTTGTGACAGCGAGAGGTGGTGTTCACTAGGGACCGGGGTGAACTGATTGACTTTTAGATTCACGACTGGTCCGAGCTCCTCCTTCTCTGGAACGTCCAGCGCTAAGGATACAAGGACCACCTCGCTCAAGGGTTTTAGTAGACTGAGGTGGTAAATCTGATTTGCTCCACCCCTATCCATATGCGCTACCTCATAGTCGATTTCCCAAATTCGCCGTGTGACCTCAAAAGGCCCTTGCCACTTCACAAGTCATTTTGAGCTCGATATCGGCAGTAATACAAGTACTTTATCTACATGTGCAAACTCTCATAGCCAAGCTTCCCTGTTATACAGCCAGGACTGACATGCTTGCGCCTTTAGCAGATTCTCTAGTGATAGTCACCCCAGTGTGTGGAGTTTTGCTCTCAGGTCAAGAACATATTGAATTTAATTTTTGCTCTGTGAAGGTCCCTCTTCCCAATTTTACTTCATGACTTCTAACACACCACAGGGCTTATGTCTATTTATTAATGAAAATGGGGAAAAACCTGTGGAGGCTTGCTGGACCTCTCGCACTGCAAATAACAGGGTTTCGATCCACTTATCTGAGCATCTTCATGCACAAACTTCCAATTCATATTCTTTAAAGGGGTCATATAATGCCATTTTTGTACAAGTTAATATGAATCTTTAGGGTCTAAATGAAAACTTTGTAATATACTTTTATTAAAAATTCTCAGTAGTATTTTAAGAAAACACTAATTTTACCTGCTCAGAAACAGCTCTGTTTTCAGCACGCCGTTTCAGTGCATATGACTTTAAATGATAATGAGCTTTGGTCACCCCGCCCCTCCGTTAGGGTTAGCGATTTGCAAAGATTAATATAAAGGTTAATAAAGCGTTACACTTACTTCTTCTGGAGGTGCAGAGGGAATATAAATAGTTGGTACCGAATCTTTTTCAGCAGCAGCTTCTTAGCAAAACCAGCTTTATACTGACCCTCGTTTATAAAGCAGTCTGGTGAAAAATGATTCGCGCAAACATGAACGCATTGACGTTGCTCGTGGGGAATATTCCCATCGTAAACAAAACTCAGCCACTGCGTCTTCAGCGGTTCAGATTTAGGAACATCAAAATGACTGCTGTGTTCGTTATTACACCGAAGAACAGAAAACCACAATCGCTTAGGCGCCATTCTGCTCCAGTGTATCAACAATGATGACGGACTATGATTGACAGCTCGCTCACGAGCGAGGGCGGGTCTGTGTTGAAACTGCTGTCAATCAACAATCCTGGGAGGGGCGTCCGACCGTGTGACGGCTCGATTTGAGGCAGGGGAAATATATAAGGAGATTAAAACAAAAACACTGGATGGATTTTTATCATAATAGGATGGTTGTGTACAGGCACAGCCAACACACATTTCAGTACAATCAACTTGAAAAAGTGCATGTACCATTATATGACCCCTTTAAGGTCTTATTAAGTCATTCGACCAACCCAGCCATTTGTGGATGGTACACGCTTGTCAGACTCTATTTAAAACCCAATCATTCTTACAGCTTGTATAGTTTACCTGACATAAAATCAGTGCCATGATCAGTGAGGATTTCTTTCAGAATCCCCACTCAGGTGATATTTCTGAAGTGTGCCTCCATTACACTATGTGCTGAGATGCTGCGCAGAGGCACTGCTTCTAGATATTGTGTTGTGTAATCCACCAGGACTAATGCAAAACGATGCCCACATGATGTCCATTGTAATGGCTCGATGAGGTCCATGCCAATTCATTCGAATGGGACCTCGATCCATGAAAGGGGGTGCTATGGCACTTTAGGGGTGACCGGCGGATTCAACAGCTGACATTCACGGCATGCTGCATACCATTGGCGAACATCCCTGTGAATGCCTGGCCAATAGAAATAGACCATGAGACAGCTTAGTGTATTCCCTGTCCCAAGTGACCTGCCATCAGATTTTAATGAGCCTCCTGGAATAACATTTCCCGACGGCTCTTTGGTACCAACAACTGGGTTGTATTTTCATTTGTCAGAGCATCCTGCGTCACTCTATACAACTGCTCTTTATAATTGAAAAATATGGATATGCGAGATACCCAGCTGATATGCGTGATACCCAGCTGAAGACATTGATCATCAATCAATATAACTTGGTCAAATGCATGCTTCAGGGATTCGTCTCGCGACTGCTCTAAAGGGAAATCCTCTATTGGGAATTCCCTTAAGGGCGAGGGGAGGATGACACCTCTCCTTCCCCAGCATCAGCCTGACATGTAGCAGATGCAGATGCAGATGGCCCAGGCCACACCTCCCCAGCCAGCACTTTGCCCATCTCAAACTGACTCGCTTTCTTACAGGACCCATCCACACACAACCCCTTCAATTATAATCAAAAAGCCGGCCTAGTAGTTCCCAAAATTTGTGGATGGGTGAGGCGAAGACTAACCACCGCCTCTACATTATGCTTTATTATTATTGTAACAGTCACTATGGGATAAACCTGAATATCCCCATGCACACACCTCACCCTCACCCAATTATTTGCATCCAATGCCACGTTTTGAACCAAGCATTGATGAATGGAGGTTTGATTAGAACCTGAATACACCAAGGGTTGGTATGTACTTGACACCAATCTGTGTCTAGTACGTCACTGCTCGATCAGTGGCAGTCTCTGGAGTGTTGGGGACCCGGATCAAGGCCCCCACCTCCATTACTGGGCACAGATCTCGGACATGACCCGGCTCCCCACAACTCCAGCCGACAGTGGGTTCCTTCACCTGGGATGAAAAGTGGAGAGAGACAGGGTTTGGTGGTACAGGGAACCTCCAAGACCAGGGAGCTGATTTCAAGGGATTGTTCCCCCATTTACAGGGGAACGGAACAGGGCGGAAGGGAGGAGTGGGGGAGAGAGAGCTGGGGATGAGATAACAGGGGGAGAAATGGCTTGAGGCACACCAGCCTATGCATACGCCGCAAGATGATCTTCCACCAGCTGGACAGCTTCGTCTAGTGATGCTGGCCTGTGGCACCGGACCCACTCGGACATCCTCTTCGGCAGCCAGGAGACAAACTACTCCAGCACCACCAAGTTGTTCACATCATCCAAGTCGCTTTTCTCCCAAGCCAGCATCCACTGCCAGGAGGGGTCACAGAGCTGCTTAGCAAAGGCAAACGGGCGGCCGACCTCACTCAGCATCAAGCAGCGGAAGCGATGGCAGTGTTCTTCTAGGCTGCAGCTGACCCATAGCAGGATGGACTTCTTCAATATCTCATAGTCCAGGAGGTCGGTGACCAGAAGTTTTCATGCCACAATCTGGGCTAGCCCGGTCAGCAGTTGCAGAAGATGTACCACTGATTGCTCCTGCGGCCATCTCGGGGCTTTGGCCGTGTGCTCAAAGAGCTCGAGGTAGGCCTCCGGATCATCTTGAGGGCCCATCTTTGTGAGCAACATATGAGGGCTCCCTCCTGCTGGGGAAAGGGTGATGGCTGCTCCCTCCTAGGGTACGAGGCTCCACAGCACTCCTGCCGATCATCCTCCTGGGCCCGCAGGAGTACCTCGAAACCTTGCTGCTGCTCCGTGCGTAAGTAAATGAGGGCCTGGTGTTGGGCCTGGTGGATGCTGGCCAGGGACCTGAAGACACTCTCCAGCAGCGATGACTCCATGGCACTGTATCCTCTTCCTAATTTTCCCGGATTTCGGCACCAATTCAAAGGAAAGAGGAAGCGGGAGAAGGGGATTCCAACTTAGGAATGTCACTTTATTTACAAAATAATGCATTTGCTTCAATGCGCAATGCTAAAGCTTCATAAAATTAAATTCTCAAAAAGGCATCAGCCAACACACACAAACATCTTGTCAACTGGGCTCTCTCTCCCACACACTCTGAGGACTGGCCTTTTATTTAACACATCTCTCACTGTGAACACAGAGACGAGCAATTTCCAGCAATTCATCTCAGGTGAGAACCTTTACTGCTTACTCTCTTTCCAGAGGCATGCTCCACCATGCTCTCGCCTCCACAAGAGATTAAAGACAATTTAAGCCACAGAATGGAAATGCCTTTTTGGGGCACTTTAGAGTTTATTGTACTGTGTTTTTGTAGTGTGGTTTTGACTATGCTGTGGAAAAAAGAGATCTGTTTCCTGCCTCTCTCTCTCTCTCGTGTGTGTGTGTGTGTGTGTGTGTGTGTGTGTGTGTGTGTGTGTGTGTGTGTGTTTTCATCTCTTTTCTGGTGTAGAGTTCTTTTGTTGTTGATTAATGAGTGTTGGGTTTGACTTGTGACCTATCTCTGTCTTTCCCTTTTCTACCATCTCTCTCTCTCTCTGGCATTCCCTCACTCGCCACAGGCTAGTATAGTGGCAGGAAGACAACGCTGCAATCAGAATGGCACTACATCCCAGCAAACTGTGGCCTCACAAACCACTGTAAGTATAATTATATCTGACATTGATATCTCACTAAACAGGTTTCCAGTGACATAAGAAATGGCAGTAGGTGTTACTTACAGTATTACTTTAACTTTTTACGCACATTTTATCAGACAATTATTGCAATATTGGCTCCTTTACTGTACTTTAAAGTCAACATGAAATCAAAATTGACCCTATTTACCTTAACACGTGTTTCTGTTCTTATTGTGAAGGATTCATCAATGCATGCGATTCCAAATGACAAAATATTATCTTTGAATTTTTTTTATAAAATCCAATAGCTCTTTTGAAACAACTTTCCTTTTCAGCTAACATCACTTTGGCAGCGTCGACTGTCGGGTAATATAAACCAACAGCCAAAAATCTGTTTTGGCATTGTATTAAAAAACTTGGCACCAGGTCTGGCACCATTCTGACATGGAACGTCCACTTTTCACAGTCTTATAAATTACTTATTTTTTTCTTGTGGAAAATACTGTTTTACTTAAATATATCACATTACAGTTAAATTTTGACTCATGTTGACTTTCATTTTGAATTAATTAATTCTAAATGAGGGCGTTCTTTGGCAGACCAAGTTTTTGTTAAGATTAAATACAATATGATTTATTGATTCACAACAGAACCTTAAAAAAGTAAAAACCATGTGTTAAGATCAGTGTTGGGTGTAAATCAATTAAAAAGTAATTAGTTACTGTAATATAATTACTTTTTAGTCAAAAAAGCAGTGTAATGAATTACAGTTTAAATTCTTACAATCAGATTTCAGTTACTGACTTTCAATTAAATTAATTACTTTTAAGTACATTTACATTTAAATTTATGCATTTGGCAGATGCTTTTATCCAAAGCGACTTACAGTGCACTTATTACAGGGACAATCCCCCCGGAGCAACCTGGAATTAAGTGCCTTGCTCAAGGACACAATGGTGGTGGCTGTGGGGATCGAACCGACAACCTTCTGCTTAACAGTTTAGTGCTTTAGCCCACTACGCCACCACCACTCCAAGTACATTATAGGGTTATGCTTATTTCTAATATATTATTTATGTAGAATACAAGAATTATGGCCCTGTAATGAGTCTTTTGCCGTATTTCCACTATCGGGCAAAATGAGGGCATGCTAATACATGCCAGGGCCAGTTGTGCTCCACTGTCACCTCTGGGACTTCGTCATATCTCCCCTGGGTTTTCTCGGGGCCAATGGCCAATACCCTTTGGCCCGCTGATTACCCTTGTGCCAAACAAGGCCAACTGGGGATTGAGGTAGGGTCAATGTCAAAGGCAGAGTTTCGCTGAACTTGCCAGGTTGTGTATCAAATGCACAGCGGTACAGTTTCAGGAAAAATGTAAACATTGCGGGTACAGTACAAATCTGTTAAAACGCACAATGGACAAATTCTTATACAAATGTGTTTTCTACTTTTTTATGTTTAAACAGATAAACCTGGCAACATCACCAGCAGCAGCTCATTTGATCAGTCGAGCCCATAGCGGGGGCTCTGTTCCTGTCTGCATTGCCCAACAGGCCGTTCTGCTGGGAAACTCCTCCACACCCACTCTCACCGCTAGCCAAGCACAAATGTATTTACGAGCTCAGATGGTAAGACCTCAAACAAACCAGCACACACACTAGCTATCTAATGAGGTTATACAATAGACTTCTATTGTTTTTATAAAGCTTTATATAGTAACTACAGACTAACAATCCAAAACCCTAACAAAGTACTTTTTAGAATAAAAGCAAATTATTAATTTATGAAATGTATGGATTTATAAGTTATGGAAAATTATTTATTACAAATTTTTCTAAATTAAGATGTCCCCATACACAAACAGGGACAAGCACAGACATTTTGGGGGGCAGGGGCTCAAGTGGAAAAAAGGGCACTTCTCATGATAATTTTTTAAAACAAAACAAAAAATATAAACTAAACGTTATATATATTAACACAACTCTGACTTCCTTAACAATTTATTTTAATTTCCTCACACTCACGCAATTATTTCATACTCAACAGATTTCTACAAAATAATCAGTTCTCACAGAGACCATGGTCATCTTTAGTATTCACTAGGTTTATCACAAGAGCATGCAACCGCAAAGGAAACTATGCCACAATGTGCATGTTTTCTATGCTACTAATTTCAAGTATATATTTAGAATAAATGACTGCACCAAGAAGAGGGACATAGTTTCACTAATAATTATTTTATTAATTACTAATTATTTTGCACAAGGCAATAAATTGTTTTAAGTCTTTTGGTGTTATTGGAATACACCATATGCTTTATGGGTGATATGCTTTAGTTATTTTGTTTATCCTATTCACCTGCAGTGCCTTGTAAAATGTATGCAAATTAGCGTATTTTAATTAGTTAATGCCTAATTTGCATATAAATGTGGCGATTGTGATGATGTTATTAGACACAAATTTTACTGTATTCACCTGTAGTTTCTACATTAAGTACAGTACATTAGCCTGTATGGCCATGATATATTGCCTTAGCTAAACTTTAGCTAATTTATTACATTAGTTAGTAGCTCATAAGTCATGCATGTTAGCAAGTCACAGGTTAACTATATTTGGCATTTGGCTTTTGGCTAATTAGCTGTAAAGTCGAGGCACTAATAACTTAGTCTTTTGTTCATCACCACTCTACTCCACACAAGCCAAGAAAAACACAACTGGGATAGGAGCTGGGAGGGGCTGCTGCCTGCCTGTCTGTCTGTCTGATGTGCCGATGTATGCTGCACTGCTGCGCGGAGATGTGGAGGGAGGGAGGGAGGGAGGGAGGGAGAGAGGGCATCGGAACTCAACAAAGTCTCATCTCCCGACCTGATATTTTGATATTTTATTCAGTAAATATATTTATTTGACAGGGAAGCTGTGCACAAACAGGAATATATATATATATATATATATATATATATATATATTCATTTATTTAAAAAAACAAAAAGCACCCCAGAATATTTGAAATACACGTTTATTTCACAATGGCCTGCTTTACTTCACCTGGATTTTAATTCACATTTGATATTTTACATCTTTTGGATTTGTCTGTGGTTTTTGTGGCTCAGTTGCAGCAAAATGTTTTCACTGGCAACTTCTATTTCTCTAATACAGTTTTTGGCTTTGGAACTGATTATGAGGAAATTAACTTTTTGAGGTTTGCCAGAATTTAAAATGCAGGCCAATCAAGCTGTTCCCTTCAGCTGTATACAGCTGTAACAGCGGAAATGTCTCTGATTGTCTCTCTCTGATTAGTGCAGTATCAAGTATAACTACATCATATTTGCCAAAGGCTCTTAATAATAGCTCCTCTGTGGGTCATACATTCAGGTAAAGCAACCATTTTTGGTGTGATTTTCAGGCACAACAATCTAATCTTGTGCAAGTAGCTAGGAGCCTAGGACGAGCTGTTCCTTTGTCCCCCCAGCTCATCTTCACCCCAGCTGCCACAGTCACAGCAGTCCAAGCAGACACCTCTGCACTGTCAATCAACACAATGCCCACCAGTGGACAAGTAAGCCTGACCTTCACCTGCCTGACCTACATCTGACAACCCTGTTGTAAAGACCAACATCTCTGGTCATTAGTATATGTTGTATTTTGGATGCTGGTGTAATTTTTAACAAGCTTAACATCTAGGTTACTGTTGTAACCCCTATTCCCTAAGTGTCGATTGTAGTGACACTAGTGGTCTCTCTTGAAAGCCTCGGATGCCTCTGAACTTGAGAAAAGGCCAATGAAAAATTGGCGAACAGAATTTGTATGCCCGGACATACAGGTATAAAGGTGGGTGCAATAAGGCTGTTCTTTCAGGATTTGCATTGAGGAGCCAAGAATAATGTTCGGCCGTTACAGCGGTTGGTACAGTGCTGTGGCAAGAGGGACACAACGTCTCGTTCCCTCCATCAGGGAACCTAGACGTTCCCCTTCTGTCACTCACTCAACGTTGTGTCAATTGTAGTGACACTAGGGGTCCCTATCCAAGAACACCATGACACTAAACTGTGTTATGTGAACTACTGATGCAGGTGGAAGCAAGCTGTTGCTGGCCAAAGGAGCAGACCGCATCAGTGTTAGATGCGGATGGGGCCATCTAACGCTATAACACACATCTGGGAAGTTGTTCTTTTCCACTTCTATTATTTCAGGGGGAAAGGACCCCGCGGAGACCACATCCTGCCCAGGCTCGGGAGGTCAAATGCGTTGCATGGGCTTACAAGCCACACATGGAAGTGGTGCGGTGGTAGGTCCTGCCTGGTGAGGGAGGAGCTCTACAAACACAGCGACCGGGGCAGAGGGAACTGCCCAAGGGAGACGTGGGTCCGCCGACAGGGGCACCGTACCGTGGAAAATATGACACAGGGGGATACCTTTATAACCGACACCTGTGGAGCAACTATTCCAGTACAGAGTAATTAGTACCCGTTGTGGGTCTGGTCGGGAATTCCTCCACCAAATTCACGAGCCAGAGGGCTAGGGAGGAAGGACATACAGGGAGCGTGAGTTTGTGGGTTCGCCTGGGAGTAAGAGTGCACGTGTTCGCCTCAGTTGAGGGGAAAGGCGCTATGCGCAAGCGGTACACCCGGTCAGCTGTTCCGTATTACCGTGCTCTACATGCTCGAACCTGACAAAACACGGGATGAGACCGACTCAACCCGGAGGTTATAGAATCTCGCAAATGTATTGGGTGTTGCCCAGCCCGCCACTCTGCAGATGTCTGCTAGAGAGATGCTGTTGGTCAGTGCCCACGAGGATGCCACACTCCTCGTAAAGTGTGCTCGAACCCGCAAGGGGGCGGGCACGGCCTGAGTCTGATGCAGTGGCATCGATGACCCAGTGGGCAAGCCTCTGTTTAGAGACAGCGTTCCCTATCTGCTGTCCGTCAAAGCAAACAAAGCGCTGCTCAGTATGTCTAAAGCTCCGTGTGTAGTCCAAATAGGTGTGCAAAGCACATACCGGACACAGCAATGATAAGGCTGGGTTTGCCTCCTCCCGGGTCAGTGCTTGCAGGTTCACTACCTGGTCCCTTAAGGGGGTCGTAGGAACCTAGGGCACATAGCCCTGTCGGGGTATTAGGATGACATGAGCATCTGCCAGATTGAATTCCAGGCAAGTGTCGCTGACAGAGAACGCTTGCAGGTCCCTAACCCTCATGATGGAAGCGAGCGCAATCAGGAGGGCCGTCTTCAGGGAGAGGGCTTTTAGTTCAACTGACTCTAGCGGCACTAAGTGGGCTCTCTGAAGGCCCGCAAGGACCACAGAGAGATCCCATGAGGGGAACAGGCATGGCCTGGGAGGATTCAACATCCGGGCACCTCTAAGGAAACTGATGATCAGGTCGTGCTTCCCTAAGGACTTACCATCCACTGCGTTGTGGTGAGCCAATATAGCAGCTACATACACCTTGGGTGTAGGGGACAGCCGCCCCTCCATCCTCTCCTGCAGGAATGAGAGCACTAACACGATTGTGCACCTCTGAGGGTGTTCTGATCGGGAAGAGCTCCAGTTTGCGAACAGACGCTACTTTAGGACGTAAAGCTGCCTGGTATAGGGAGCTCTGGCTTGGTTGATCATGTCTACGACAGCTGGTGGTAGGCCACATAGATCTTCCACGTCCCGTCCAAGAGCCAGACGTGGAGGTTCCAGAGGTCTGGGCGTGGATGCCAGAGGGTGCCCGTCCCTGAGAAAGAAGGTCCTTCCTCAGGGGAATACACCAGGGCTGTCGCGAGGAGCATAATATCCGAGAGCTAAGTCAGAGTTTGCCAATAAGGAGCCACTAAAATTACTGGTTCCTCATCCTCTCTGACCTTGCACAGCCCTGACCTGTGTGCCAGCACATCTGTCCCGAAGGGAGCCTCCGACAGGGAGTACCAGAGCGGGCAGTGGGAGTTTTGCTGGGAAGCAAAGAGGTCTACCTGTGCTTCGCCATATTGGTCCCAAATCAGCTGGACAACCTGAGGGTGAAGCCTCCAATCTCCACTGAGCATGGCCTGTCACGACAGCGTGTTCGCTCCCATGTTGAGGCTGCCTGGGATATGAGTGGCATGCAGCGACCTGTTTAGTGACCTGCTGACTCCAAAGGAGGAGATGGCAGGCAAGTTGTTACATATGTCAAGAGCGCACGCCACCTTGGAGATTTATGTATGCTACCGTCGCAGTGCTGTCTGAATGGATCAAGAGGTGCTTACCACGAATCAGTGGGAGAAACCTCCGCAGGGCAAGAAGTACAGCCAGCAACTCTAGGCAGTTGATGTGCCAACTTAGGCGTGGTCCTGTCCAGGAACCGGTGGCTGCGTGCCTGTTGCACACGGTGCCCCAACCCAGTTTGGAGGCATCTGTGGTGAGCATGACACATCTGGACACCTGCTGTAGGGGGACTCCTGTCTGCAGAAAACAGAGGTCTGTCCAAGAGTTGAATAACTGACGGCAGGAAGGGGTGATGATCTCACAGTATGTGCCATGTTGCCAAGCCCATGTCGGGACTCGAGTCTGAAGCCAGTGATGGAGCAGTCTCTTATGCATCAACTCGAGCGGCGTGACTGCCGCTGAGGATGCCATATGCCCCAGGAGCCTCTGGAACTTCTTTAGAGGGGCTGCAGTGCCTAATATGAATGAAGTGAGGCAATTCAGCACCGACTGCATGCGCTCATTTGTGAGGCACGCTGTCATTGAGACTGAGTCTAACTCCGTGCCGAGAAAAGAAAAGCTCTGAACCGGGGAGAGCTTGCTCTTTTCCCAGTTGACCTGAAGCCTTAAACGGCTGAGGTGCCTGAGCACCTGGTCCCTGTGGGCACACAGTAACTCTCAAGGGTGAGCTAGAATCAGCCAGTCATCGAGGTAATTGAGTATGCGGATGCCCACTTTCCTTAGCGGGGCAAGGGCTGCCTCTGCGACTTTCGTGAAGACACAAGGGGATGGGACAAGCTGAAGGGAAGAACCTTGTACTTATATGCCTGGCCCTCGAACGCAAACCGTAGGAAGGGTCTGTGTCGAGGCAAGCTCGAGACGTTCTGCGTGAGCATCTTGAACGTGAGTTTGTGTAAGGCCTGGTTGAGAACTCAGAGGTTCAATATTGGCCGCATCCCACCGCCTTTTGGGTACGAGAAAGTAAGGGCTGTAGAAACCCTTCTTCATCTCGGCTGAAGGGACAGGCTCTATCCTTGTGTAAAAGAGTTGCGATTTCTGTCTGCAGGGTGTTGGCGTTCTCGCCGTGCACCGAAGTGAAGCGGATGCCTCTGAAACGGCACAGGCACCTGGCGAATTGTATCGCGTAGCCGTGTCGGATGGTCCTGGCCAGCCAGCATGACGAGTTGGCAGAGCGAAAGCCATGCGTCCAAGCACTGCGCAAGGAGCAGGACCGCATTTGACGTACCTGGTTGGGCTTCGCAGCAGGGGGAGCTGGTAGTATCACGTCTGGAGGCAAGGTTGCGTCCGAGGCATTTGTGCTGAGGAATGGCTCAAAGTACTTACCTTGCTCTGCGTACCCGGCACGGGGCGGGTTGGTGACTGAGGAGGAGGTCCTATGGAGACGTCCTCTGGACTCGTCAGAACTGGCCGGCCAGGGGTCTGTATGTGATACAGTCGTGGGCATGGAGCCGAAGGGTCCGCGTCCAAGGTGCCGTGACTGTAAGTGTTTGGTGCCGGGCCGCCACGAGAACGGCGTGTGTGTGCACCGGCTAGGTGACCCAAGCAATGGGGAAATCGCTCTTTTATTGACAGTGTGGGTACTAAAGTGTAAAAGGGTGTGCGGCAAAGGAAAAAAAGGAAACCAAGAATTTTCAGTGAGAACAAGAGTCATCCACAAATGCTGCCTCAGTGTGACCATCAGAAGCGGAGTGATATCTGCCGCATCCAGGAACTACACAAATGCGGAAAGGCGTCTTTAAAAAGACTGTGACAACCGCCAAAGGAAGGGACGGAAACAGGCGTCAGCTTAAGGGGTAAGCTTTTTATTTCTCTATTAAATATACACAATATCGGTGTTGTAGGTTTTTTCCTTGGACGGGTTGTCGGGCCTCTCATGCTCCGTCGCTGCTGCCCTTTTATGCCGCTCTCCTCATGTTACTGAAATTAGACACAGGTGTTAGTCATCATTTTAGCTCAGGTGTGAGCGCCCTTACCGCTTTTCTCTCCCGGACGGGCGCTTGACCACGCCCCCGCTGCCACAAAGACGTTCAGCGCCAATGTGTATTGCTCTTTTAGAGAAAATACTCTTTTAGAAGCCGCTGATAATGCGCCTTAAGATCAAACAGCAAAGATTTGCAGAGGTAAGTGGAACAGTAGTGAAACGTCAGCTTGCTGAACACACAACCACTTGGCTCTGAAGAAAAAATCTGAATGAACAGCCATATTGTGCCCTCCTTTATAGGGAGGGGCATGCAAATTCTGTTCGCCAATTTTAAATTGGCCTTTTCTCAAGTTCAGAGGCAACCGAGGCTCTCAAGAGAGACACCTAGTGTCACTACAATCAACACAACGTCGAGTGAGTGACAGTAGGGGAACATGCAACACCAGAAACACAATACTGGTTGACCAACTTCATCAGCCATATTTTGGCTTTACTGAACCACTAGCCAGACCAGCACTAACCATCCTAGACCAGCATGACAATTCCTACTGCTCTAAGTTGGTCTTAAAACTAAAATAAACAATTTTACATTGTAGGTTTTATTGTTTAAACAAGTATTTACATTTTGCAAGTTTGCAAGTTTTTAGAGTCTAGAGTCTGAGAGAAATTTCAAAATGATCTCAATTGCTTCCACTGTCACATTTTTTTTAGAACTTTTTTCAAACAAGTTGCTTTATTTTGAGCTTGGCATCTGTCAAAAAGAACTAGCTAGTGTAGGAGTAATTTCTTATAATTTGGGGATCAAGGCACAGCACTTGAATAGATACAATTCAAAGATTTTACTCATCAACTAACCAATCAGATCACCCATATTTCCCCCTTCATAAAGTCCCTTGTCTCTGCCCAGGTCCAGAACTTGGCCCTCCGCAGCCAGCAGGGGGTTCTAGCTTCCTCCCTCTCTCATACTCAGTTACAGAGTCTGAGTGTGAAACAGTCCACAGGGGCATCAGCGCAACTCGCTGTGAACAGTCAGCCAGTTGCCCGACTGAAGTGTCATGGAGCAGAGCCAAATCCACAGGGAGTTGTAGCAAAGGGCAATCCTGCAGAGACATCCTCTGAGACGGTGAGAATGAATGACAAAACCAGTGAACTCACAACACAGGAGCTAAACATGTGTCCCAGTGTGACCTCAGTGGTGGGCAATCCTCTCATCAGCACAGGTAGGCCCATGAGGATCAACTCATTTTACAATAGTCTAAAATATTAATAAGCCTCAAATATATATATATATATATATATTCCTGATGTCTCAGTTGTCCAGATTTGTACTTTCACTGCCAATATTTTCACAGGCTGCACCACAAAAAAAAAAAAAAAACATACTCTATTTGTGTGTATTTATTTAACACTAGGTTTTCTGTACCAAAAAACAAACAAACGATGGAATAAGTTGATATGTTTATAATTTCCAACACATTCTAACTGATGCTTTCAAGACTATGACTATTCATTTTCAACCTTTGACAAAACCTCATCTAGTCATTTAAGCAACTTCACCTTGGTGACCGAAATGTGCATTAACAATGACTGTTTACATGCACACCAATATGAAGATAGCTACTGTACCAAATGTCAGCTTATTCAAAGAAATCTGACAACACAAGAAAAACACATTTACATGAGACTTAACATCATCCGGCTATTCACTGCTTTTTACATCAAAATATAAGCAGGCATGCACACAAAACTTGTGCATATTGGATAAGCCTGTATGAAAGCTGCTAAAGATGTTTACATGCTCAGAAAATAAATTGGGGAGATGGGCAAAAATCTTCCTGTGTCCCCTGATAAAGGAAATTTAAAGTGGTTATTTGAATTTACATGTTGTTGGCTTGTTAAACATAATCTGCGTGAGATTGTACATGTAAATAATTTTACAGAAATCTGAATGTTTACGTTTGAAATATTGTTTTCCTTACAACAAATACAGATGCCGGTTATTTTTATGTTTAAGTGTTCGGTTAAATAAATTGGTTAACCAATATTCACAACCGATTTTTCATTATATTACACTAAATGATAGACTACAACAATAAAAACATAATAAATACATTATGAATACATGAATAATAATGGCACCATTTATCTGTACCAATATTACAAAATTTAAAATATCTCTAATCTTTAATAAAACACTTTATTAGGAACACCTGGGCCTACTTATTCATGCGATTATCTAATCAGCCAATCATGTGGCAGCAGTGCAATGCATACAATCATGAAGATACGATCATGAAGATTCACGTGCTGTTGCATTATCTGCATTATTCCTTTAGACATAGAATGCAGATGCAAATAACGGATACTTTTAACCATGTGCAATTAATTCTTAGTGAATTCACCCCTTAGAGTTGTTAGTATAAAGGGATGTTCACAAAGTTCCTGCATTCCTTCTGCACTATTTTTTAATTTTTGGTATATGTACTGTACACATACACCAGACAGAAGACTTTGCCCATCACATCTTGTTTTTTTAGCATCTTGCGAGTGACTACATCAGGTTATTAAGCTAAATCTTCATGGATGTACTATATTTAGAGAAGAAAATTCCATGGAAAGACTAACACTTGCAAACCTAAATGGTGTGTGTTTGAATGGCTCTCCTTCCCATTGCCCATGTTTTCTTCATAAAGAATTAATTAGTCAAGAAAAGCACAAAGTCAGGAACATGTAACTCAACAAAGTATTTGGACTTCAACTGGGGAGAATCCTAAGTAGGACCAGGAAATTACCACTGCATATGTTTGGGGAGGGTTGGCACTTCACAGATTATTGTCCAATCAAATGCTCTCTGGAATTAGAATGTCCCACCCCCCTAAACCACCTACAACCAACTAGTAAGTAGTAAATCAATATTTATGGCTGTGATGTAACTAAAGCCTATTGCCTATTAAAAAACAAAGAGACAAGCTATTTGATATGTCAGTGAAAGGGTCAGGAGCTTCTGTTAATGTTCACATCAACCATCAGAATGGGGTAAAATGTGATGAGATTACGACCGTGGCATGATTGTTGGTGCCAGATGGGCTGGTTTGAGTATTTTCTCCTGGGATTTTCATGCACAACAGTCACTAGAGTTTACTCAGAATGGTAACAAAAACAAAAAACATCCAGTGAGTGTCAGTTCTGCAAACAGAACGACTTGTTGATGAGAGAGGTCAACGGAGAATGACCAGACTGGTTCAAGCTGACAGAGAGGCTATAGTGACTCAGATAACCACTCTGTACAATTGTAGTGTGCAGAATAGCATCTCAGAATGCACAACACGTCGAAACTTGAGGTGAATGGGCTACAACAGCAAAAGACCACATCGCGCACTTTATTTGGACCATAATGTTCCTAATAAAGTGCTCAGTGAGTATATATCATGAACAAATGATGTTATGAAAACAAAGCACTGGCCCAAAATGTAAATAAAAATCTTGTTGAAAGTCCCTAAATTTTCTCACATGGGCCCTAGCCACAGGGCCAACATTATTGTTGCATAACTGTCAGAGGGGAGGATCCAGATTGTAAAAATGTAACATTGTGTTCTTGTCTCGCTAATGGAGAAATTAAAGTGCTGGAATGAGAGCTCAAGCGAGGAGGACATCTGGCCTTGAGCATTGCACGGAGGGTCGGGTTGCCGTGGCAGCAGTCTGAAGAAACACACTCTGCGCCAATGTTTCATGATACCACACCTGCTCTCAGTGTATTTGTGGGTGCTGGGATCCTCTGTTTGCTTGCACCCTCTGAAGCCAGGCCTTTTATTGCCTTACTCTGAAATAATATCATTTAACACTAAGACAGATGCACATCCTTATATGAAGTTCAACCACACAATTTCACCCACGTTATTTGTAAAATGAGAGTCTTCAAATTAGCAAGTGGCCCCTGAAGTGATGCAAATCAGGCAAAGATAGCAACAATCATATATCATGCTACTTTGCATTAACATTTGGCTATAGCATTGGATTTTAAAAAGTCATTGTATGGTCATGTTTTTTGGATAAGCAGTTATTAAGATGTCATACTCAAAATAGAAATTTTCATAAGACTCCAAATCAAGTCTCAACTTGTTTGTCATGAGTCCAAAATAAAAGTCAAGACTTTCAAAGCCAGTTAAGTCAAGTCCACTGGTCTTTTTCCAAGTCCAATAAAATTCCTTTTCATTGATTTTTATTTATCTAATAAAAAGGGTATACTTAAATCATTTTATCTTTAATACCATACACTTTTAAAATGTAAACAAGTTATATATGCCCATAGTTTATGAATGGCTATCTATGATAACTGGGATTTGATTTCCCTCATGATAAGACTCCCATTACGCGCACTATATGATGTTTTGCTATAAAATCTATAAAATGTTTAATATCAAATTATTTTGTAATGTTTAATATCAAATTATTTTGTAATTATTCAATGAATTATGTGGTGAAACTTCCATAGAAAGAGGTGCCAAAAGAAGTGACATACTTGTGTTCCTTGTCTGACCATTCATGTCTTTACAATTTTGGATTAGCTGTGCCACAAAAAGATACACATAAAGTTGTACAGTTTCTATTTTTACAGCATAATGAGCATAACTTGAGACTATAGGGGTTCAATGAACCACAGACTTTTGGAGGCTCAACCTTGTCCTGATTTTCATTGCATTATGGATGTAAAAGAAAAGCCTTTTTAATCATCATATCTTTCCTTCTGGATCACATAAAAACTAAAACAATATTCACATGTTTGGTCATTTCGGTTGAGACTGAAAAACAGACACAAACCCATAAACACAACCCACTGGTCTTCATATAAAAAACACATTAAGGGACAAATTCACAAATCAGTTGTGCTGCTTTTGTGCATGTTATTTCAGTGCAAAAAGCTTTGTCTTATTCACTAACAACCTGCAATTTAGTTTAAGCGGGTGCAATCAGTTCTGAAATAGCAATAGTCTTCATTATTTCAACTATTCATTTTCATTCCATTAGGCTCTTTATGGATTGAGCTTCATTCACAAATTTACATTGTGCTATTACCGCTAGATGAAAGCAGGCGGTAACATTTATTTTGTTAAAAGGAGATGTTGGTATCAGTGGGGATTTCTTTAAGACTGGAAGGGAAGCTCAGATTCCCCTATAATGTAAAAAAAATTATGGTCAAATATGTACTATTGTGTAAACAATTTATTGACTAAAAATGCGTTAGAACACGTTCATCTCGAAGACGAGTTCGTTCAGAATCAGCTACATTACATATAGCAGGTCGGCTGACTCGATTTACTTCTCATACATTCCCATAGCGTCAGTGCATTTCCCTGTTGAAGCCGAAGCGTCCATTGACTTCAATGGGGCTGCTCTGAACAGTTTTTTCAGTGCTCCGAAAATAGACGGTCATTGGATAAATGCTGCGATTATGTCCCGCCCACGGACGCTCAGCGTCTCTGGGGGTGAATGAGGAGTGGGCTGGCCCGGACTCCGGGCTTCAGCGTGATGATTGGAGGATCTGTCGAAAGACTGCATCTCCTTTTGATTGACAGCGAATCTGTACTATAAGAAGTCACTGAAGCTATTTCAAGCTCAGTCCCATCGCGGATTTCTCAAGTGTAGTCGAAAGACAAACTGCTGCAACCTATTTCTTTATATTTGTTTGGCTGAAATTGCTAGTCAATTTGCATAATACATTTCACACAATTATACACCACATTCCTTGTTTCAGTTTTACCAAGTTTAATATATTTTGTTTTAGAGCGTTCGTTCGTTCGTTCATTCATTCATTCATACAGTAGGCTAGGCTAGCGTTGTACGGGTGAAACTGCGCACGATGGCAGACGGTGCTAATATTGTCGACCTGATTTTGGCGAAGCCATTTGAAAGTCTTCCTTACGAGGAAAAAATTTGAATTAAACAGCAGGGCAGATCAACACCTAAGATTGATTTAGTGCAAAAAATAGGGTAAATAAGTTTATAATGTAGGCCGAAAATGAGCTTCCCCTCTTTGAAAGACCAGCAGCCACCACTGGTTGGTATACATTTCCATTTGATCATGTCAGTAGTAATTCGTCAAATAATGATCAAATAATGGAGAAGAGTGCTATAACCTGGCATATATCCAGACTTCGACTGGGGAGAATCCTAAGTAGGACCAGAAAATTACCACTGCATATGTTTGGGGAGGGTTGGCACTACACAGATTATTGTCCAATCAAATGCTCTCTAGAATTAGAATGTCCCACCCCCCAAACCACCTACAACCGACTAGTAAGTAGCAAATCAATATTTATGGCTGTGATTTAACTAAAGCCTATTGCCTATTAAAAACAAAGAGACAAGCTATTCGATATGTCCAAACCAGACTTCCTTTTTCAAATAGAAAATGCATCAACACAGGAATCGCAAAATGGGGAATCCCAAGAGACTTTTGTCCTGAGTTTTCACAATGTAGTGCTTACGATATTGTACAGTGTATATACAGTACATCACTAAGAACATAACATGAAAGGCAGCAGTTAATTATTTATTAACATGCATGGAACTTATCCAGAATGTGTTCTTCAATGCGCTAAGAAAGGCCTGCATCTGTTAGCCTGCTATCCTGTGAATGCTTTGAACTTAGAAGGCTGTAGGGGAGGGAGTGGATATGGCAAACTATCTAATATTGTGCTTCTTTTAACACTACAGAACAGCATGAGGTTGAGACAAGAGGCAAACATACTCCCACAGCCTCTGAGCAGACCATTGCACAGACTCAGTGTTGAGAATGTTGTAGTTTATTTCAAGACCATGACTTTGGATCACTTTGCTTATCACTAAAGTTGTTTCTTTTCACCAAAGAAAAACATGACCGGAAAATCTCATTGTATTAAGCTAAACAATCTTCAGAGTCTAGGGGGCCTGTGTAGCTCAGCCAGCATTGACGCTGACTACCACCCCTGGAGTCGCGAGTTCGAATCCAGGCTGTGCTGAGTGACTCCAGCCAGTTCTCCTAAGCAACCAAATTGGCCCGGTTGAGGGTAGAGTCACATGGGGTAACCTCCTCGTGGTCGCGATTAGTGGTTCTTCCTCTCAATGGGGTGCGTGGTAAGTTGTATGTGGATCGCGGAGAGTAGCATGAACCTCCACATGCTGTGAGTCTCTGCGGTGTCATGCACAGGGAGCCATGTGATAAGATACGCGGATTGACGTCTCAGAAGCGGAGGTAACTGAGATTTGTCCTCCGCCACCCCGATTGAGGTGAGTAACTGCAAGCCACCACGAGGACCCACAAACACTGCTCAAATATGATTGATTTGAAGAAAGTTTACAAAAAATCTTAAAATGTAAAAGCACATTCCGGGATCAATACAAGTTAAGCTCAATATAAAAGTATATTTGTGTAAACATGATTTTAGTGTGATAAAATCGCTTACTAACCTTTCCTGTGTTAAGTCATTAAACCTCTTTCATATGATGTCACTGTATGGCCAGACTGTTAAAAAGGTATAGCATAATTGTAACACATTGTAAGAAATAAAAAAGCACTATAAATGTCAATATACAGTCCTAAATATTTATAGTGTATATACTAAAGTTAGTCAATAAACAACACCACCAGACTACAAAGTAAACATATTTGTCATTTTCACTAAAATGCCTTGGTTGCGTTCTGTATATTCATGAGTTACAAGCAGCTCTTACATACATACTGATGGGATCATCACAGACGTTTTGTAATATTGTGTCCAGATCAGAGCAGAAAACAACACAAAAACATATGTAACTTCTGAATGAGAGATGTCTACGGTCATAGATATACATTCGGCTGGTTCGGATATATCAACCGCGGCTCCATCTTGGAACGGTCAACAAGGAGAGCTGTTTGAATGTAAGTGAATAGAGAAGAAGCATTAGACGCTGCATAAACAGCTTTTATGTGGAAACAGCTAATCATGTAATTAATTGACTGACTGGGTGCTCAATTTCAGTATGTTTGCAATAGTATAGTAATTGGTAGAGGACTTTATTTGCAGTTTGCTATGGAAAATAAATCTGTTTTAGGATTTGTTATATAATCTAAAATATTACCCAATGTTTATGGAAAATCAGATCATCTGAAAGATGGCTGGAAATGACAATAGACTTTTTCAGACCGTATTTGTCAATTTACATTCATGTTTTGACAGACGGCTCTTGACCTATCCAATATGGTGGATGTGCCGACGAATTGCTGTCCATAGAAACAGCTGCTAATAAGGGATCTACATTTAGATATCTATGTATACGGTGATGTACCAGTAAGCGTGTGCACTCGCCAGTCACACATCATACTTGCCAACGTATGAGGTAAATCTTGGGAATAATGTTATAATGTCCGCAAAAGTAAAATTTGGCAATGTATGCACTGGATTGAGACCTGTATACACCTCTCCTGTGACTTGGCATGGATCAAATGATACTTGATATCTCTTTATGGGTGTTTTCCATTGACCTCCATTACTTTCTCTCGTTGATGGTCACAAATATGTTGATATAATGTCAACAAACCCTAAAATGACTGTAAAAATTATGATTTTAACAACTTTACATCTCAAATAATACACCAATAATACAGTATTATTATGTTTTCATAATACAAGTTTTAAAACAATTAATGCAAGTGCTTTTATAAAATTATAAGCTTCAAATTTGTTTAAACCCTCTAAAAATTGGCCATGTTCACTTCCATTATAAGTGCCTCACTGTAACCTCGATTTTTGTTTTTTTTAAAGAAAAGGAGGAACAAGTCTAAATTACAAATACTGTCGATTGAGCTTAACTTATATTGATCCCGATTAGGAATATGCTTTTACCTTTTAAGGTTTTTTGTAAACCTACTTCAAATCAATCATGTTTGTGAGCCTTTGAGATTTTGAAAAAGTATTTTCAAAGCTTAACTTGTATTGAACCTGAATATTCCTCTAAGTCTTTTAATAGGGATTGTGTACAGCAGAGGATCACATGTAAATTAGTTTTTTGAGATGTTATTTTAAAGTGTGTAATTTCTGTGCAAACTATTATAGCGCCGCCATGTTAAATTGCACAGATAACGACTGTCGTCTTCATTGTTTGTTAAACTGGAACATGATGTAGCGCTAAACTAGCCATCATATTATATTATATGTGATAAGATTTATTGAAATATATGGTGACATTTCAGGAACAATAATTATTTATCTTGTACTTTTCAACATGTTTTCTTTGTCATTAATATAAAGAATGTAATTGATGTACTGTAACCATTTACATCAGAAATGGTATTTGGGGTTTGTCTGACAGTTTTAAAAAAAAAATCTTAGCTCTTGATTCTTGTGACATTAAATATTATGGTTAGACAGTATATTGCATAATTTTCATAAGGTTTGAAAATTGTATTGTGCATAGTCTTGGCCACTTCAAAAAGTGTATCATAATTGATTTTATATATATATATATATATATATATATATATATATAATTTAAATTTAAAATTTTTGTCACATAATTCTAGGTTTAACCTTGAAACTTACATTAACATGAAACTGCATACAAAGGACATATTTTGTTCCTAAAGTAAAACAAATCACATACTCACACATCATGTTCGCTATGCCTGAGAAGGGATTAAAACATTCCATGTACTGTCAGGTTGTCTCTGCATGGTAAATGGTAAATGGTCTGCACCTATATAGCGCTTTTTTTTAACTTTAGAGGTTACCAAAGCGCTATACACTGTCTCAATCACCCATCCACACACCAATGCATGTATCATCCTTGGTACTGTCTTATTTTCAAAAAAGAAATAGAGCAGCAGAATTGGTGTTCGAGTGGATGAAAGCAAATGTGCATTCACTGTATCTTGTCAAGTGAATTTAATAAGGGGAAATGACTTATGAAAAAACAAAACAATGGTTTACATTTACGTTTATGCATTTGGCAGACGCTTTTATCCAAAGCGACTTAAAGAGCCCTTATTACAGGGACAATCCAAGTGGAGCAACCTGGAGTTAAGTGCCTTACTCAAGGACACAATGATGGTGGCTGTGGGGCTCGAACCAACATCTTTCTGATTACCAGATTACCAGTTATGTGCTTAGACCACTACACCACCACTCCATGTCATGGTTTGATGTGAAATGAAAAAGTATTTGGACACTTAATTTATACGTAAAAATTTTCGAATATTATTGCATTAAATAACAAAATATCAAACCAAGTGTAACCTGCAAACAGATGATATGTTTTGCTTGAAAGGTGTGCTTCTGCTATCTTCTCAAATAAATACCACTTGGTTTAATATTTTGTTATTAGATGAAATGACATTCAGACATTATTAAGATTGGCTTAAGTGTATATCAAAACACTTTTATAATGTCACTGATTTAATACACTACCCCTGTTGAAAGAATTAGCTTATACCAGCCTGGTCTTGGTCTTAGCTGGTTTCTGTTGGCTGGTTTTAGAGGAGGTTTGGGAACCTTTAAGCGGGTCGAGATCTATACCAGCCTGGCCAAGCTGGGAGACAGCTTAAACCAATTTAGACTGGTTCAAGATATTTTAAGCATAGATGTAAAATGCAAAATTCTCTTTCTCAGACACACAGCATCCAACACTGTGGTGCTTGTTTTTTCAGCATATACTCAAATCCAGACCCATCAGTTGCTCCAGCAACACAAGCAGCAGTTTTTGATACAGCAGCAGCCCCAGATAATGCAGAGGAGTCAAGCCAAGCTCTTAGAGGCCGCCACCATTCAGCCCAGTCTCCAGTCCCACACAGTGAATGCTGTAGCCATCCATCCAGCCCTGGCACCTCAGCCTCAGCACTCCCTTATCCCTGTGCTGCCCAATGTTCCTGTTACTTGTCAACAAGCCACCATATTCCATTCCACCTCTGTGAGTCATCAGGCAATCACACAGAATGGACAGCCACCCATTTTGAGCCATAACAATGCAGCACCTCTAGAGCTTACAGCAGTTAACCTCCAGATCCAACCAGTTCCTACACAAGTAAGAAAGGACAAAGTTTGCACATCATGCATTGGCCATTGTTACATTTCTTACTTAGTGTTTTGTATCTTGATTGTATTCTGTCATTATTCATTCTGTATACTGATATTTTTTTCTGTGGAATACAAAAGTATACATTTTTGAAGAATTGTTACATGCATTGTAACTTGCAATATAACAACAGTTAACTGTGTCCAGGGGCTGTCAAGCTCCATAAAGGACAAAACGCACCATAAATTCAACAGAAATGTAGCCTATACAACTTGTGTGCCATTTCTCAAGTCTTGTGTAACCATACAAAAGATTTGTGTGAGGAACCAACTGAAATATAAGTAATTATTCACTAATAATCTCCTTCCAATGAGTTAATTCGAGAACCACTGCAACCAGATCATCGAGTCAGTGAGTTGCACTCAAGAACCAGATCAGTCCAATTCGTGAACAAATTGCACAGTCCGACTTGTGAACCAGATCAAACGGTTAATTGAAAAGAACAATTCATTCACAAACCGGACTAATCTTGGGAAGTATTGGGTTGGGATATAGTACACAAGACATATTGACTACTTTAACAGCACTTTCATGATGCTTTTTTGTTTTTTGGATCTATTTGTGTGAATACATAAGGACAGAATTTTCATTTTTTGGTGAACTATTCATGTAAGTACTGCTATTCCTTTCCGGTCTGACCTTGTCCTGTTCTGACATGAATTCCAGATTGGAGTAGTCAAACAGGATGGGTCCGATAAGGACAGCGCCATTCCTCTTGAAGTCAGAGAGCTCTGCTCTTTACAGACCCAACAGCAGCTGCTATCCATACCAACACAAGTGCCAACCCGGACAGAACCATGCCAGTTGGTCAAACAATCTGATCAAAGCCAGGTGACAGAAAACATTGAAGGTATTACTTACTTTATTTCTATATTATTTCATCACTATGACTCACAATGATTTAGTTTGTTGGTTCAAAAAGGGCAAGGGTTGCATTGTCTAAGATGTTTTAATTCAGTCATCCCAACAAGAGTGGTTCATGTTTCGGTTTACAATTTGGATTCCTCTGTCTCTCAGCATGAGTTTATCTTAGCAGTCAAATGCAAGCAATCTTTGTGTAATCAGTAACTTGGCTGCATGTATTTACTGCACCAGAACCACAATAAAAAGCTTCAACAGTTGGTTGAAAATGTAACTTCTGAAAAAAGTAAAATACAGTATGATTGAACAATAAATAAATGGGGTGAATGTTGATAGACTAGCTGTCTATCTCTTAAAAAAAGGCATAATCACATTCAGCTTTATAGGCCAGTGGTTCTCAACTGGTGGGTTGTGACTCAAAAATGTATGGCAAGTCTGTTCAGTTAGGGCCGTGGACAACAAGGAAAAACAATGCTAAATACAAATACAGAAACACAACCAACCATATATAATCATGCATGGTTTAGGATAGCAAAATAAATAGGCTTATCAGCTTTAAAATGGAATACAAAATGCAACCCATATCTTTTGTTGTTTATGTCAAAGGTTGTGTGTCCTATCAAACTCAACAGTATTTTCATGAAAATTAGCCGAAATAGACAGATGCCAACAAGTACAGGTTGTGTGACATTTTCTCAACTGTAAAAACCATGAACAAAACTAGATTTAACTGAAAACAGGTTTACTTGCATTGACAATAAACATGGATCTGCCAACCACAATGTGTGTTTTGTTCGGTTCATTATTGGCTTAACCTCCTGAGACCACGCGAAAATGCACATAGCAGTCACGCTCAGGTGTTAATATAATAAAGAAATAATAACTTGTTTAATAAAAAATTAAAAAAATAACGTGTTGGGTCGCCATTTGATGTCTATGTAAAATCAGGGTCCTGAAGCAAATCCAGTTGGTAACCACTCATATAGATGACATAAAGCAAGTGAAAAAGCTATCCCCAAATCAGAAAGCAGCAATCTTGACCTTACCATACGCTACTATGTCACCACCAATCTTGTAGGCTTGCCAGTCACAAAAACACAAAGGCCATTAACGCAATCTCCCCCCTCAAGTGGAAGAGTAGATCTGTCGTACCCCAGTGTCTATTGTCTGGTCCACACACTTGCGGGAATGTGACAACCTCTGCTATAATTAGGGGCTAGGGTCTGAGCTCCGTCGACCTCTGTGGGATGTAGGAATAAAGTTGAACACACTGGCTGTCTGGCAGGTGTGGTGGAGCCCTAACCTCTCAGGCATTAAATTATGAATGATCAACTACTCTTTTATGTACTTAAATGGCTCAAGGCATCAGAGCACTTGAATCATAAATCATGTCATGTTTTTAATTGTCTCATGCTGGCTCCAGATCTTTTTTCTTAATCCAGATCATGGTGCATTCATAAAACTTTTATTGTGTGTTTTGTGTAAGTATATAGTATATACTTGAGCTATTTCCTTAGTAACTTAGAGGTAAATGAGTTTAACAGTATTGACTAAGGTTATGTTCAAATCAAAGTGGATTGAAGTAACTCTACTTTTTAAAACATATAACAAAGCTAGATGTTCCCGTGGTACTGCCTGATGATATATAATGTGTAACTAGCTTGCGGCAAATAAAATGTAATGGCTCCAGACGTTAGTGTGAGAGAAGTGAGACGAATGTTAGTTCTTTGTGCTTAGACTTCATTGTGATGTGACTCCCAGATGCTGATTGTGCCACTTGAGAGGTGTTCTATATCTTATAGGCGACAGACTCTCTATACATGCACCCTGTGTTACCCGGGGACTTTCTTTGTCCCTGTGGAACCCTAGACCCTCTTATCGAAACATTTGTGTCTGCTTTGAATAAACGAGAATCTTGTGACTAGCGCAGTGTAGCTTAGGGATAGTACACACAAAAATGAAAATGGTGTCATCGCTTACCTACTAACATGTTGTCCAAACACATATTACTTGCTTTCTTCCTTGGAACATGAAAGGAGATGTTTAGCTAAATGACAACCTATATTACATTCAATTTCATTACATCTTTTTTCATGTTGTGACAGTGCCATTCGGTCCACAGAAAAAAGAAAAGCTGTGTCCAGAATGATACTATACACTGTAAACTTACACATGCATTATGCTCTTGGCCATTTAGTGTATGAATATTTTAAAGTGTAGCATTGTCTCAAATGGAACACTAACAATTTTTTCTACATGGAAGCACTCGCTGTTTTTCAGCTGACAGAAGTGACATTTCAAATGCAAGTGAAATGTTGCACATAAGCCAACCTGAGTCCAATACTTATATTTCAAGTACATATTCACACATATTCAACTCACATTTGCTGTCTTCACAGATGTTTTGCTAGTTACAACATTAAACATGAATTGCAATTGTTTTGTCAGACCAGTATCAAGGACTTGTAATCCCGCCCCTTCAAGAAGGGTCTGTCTGCGTCCTTTAATATTACTACAAGACACGCCCACTACAAGGCACACCTGTTGTAAGTTACGCCCCTTTCAAATAAAAGGTGAAATGCTAAAGTCTTGCCACAGTTGGATGACACATTCATAAACTGTGGTTGTTTAACTCCCACAGCAACTCTACACCTGCACTTTTCCCTGCCCCTAAACCTAACCCTAACCACAAACATTAATAAATTAAAAGTTTGTAAAATTATTAAATATACAACAACTTAAATCTTCTATTGAATACAATCATACCGCCATGTCAGTAGGTGGCGAAATGTGATACAAATAAGACGAGAAGAAGCTAGCATATGCTAAGCTAATAGGTTAACAGGTAAGCTTGTGAGCGCACTGGAGAAAACAGAACAGAGAAATGTTTACTTAAACATTGTCATTTTTGGGTGAACATAAAAATGTTTATGTATGTAACTTTATCTGTGTGAAAATAAATTTTCCTATCCCTGCTTAATATGCAGAGAAAACTATTAATAAGTCATTAATAGGTACAATTTCTTGAAAAACTGTAAACACTGTTTCTGTGGCACTATGAAAATTGCTTTTTGTTTTGAACGACCATCTTAGTCCTGCCCCACTAACGTTACTCAACCAATGGTGGGAGTTGGGGGTGGGACTATCTCCTTGTTAGACTCATGGCAGACAAGGGGCTTATTCACAAATCTGTTTTGAAAAAACAGTTAGTGGTGTAGAAATGACATACATGCAGGGTTGGGGAGTAATGGAATACATGTAATGGGATTACTTATTTAAAATACAAAATATAAGTATCTATTCCACTACAGTTACAATTTAAATGATTGGTAATTAGAATACAGTTACATTCAAAAAGTATTTTGATTACCGAAGAGATTACTTTGCATTTTATTGTAATTTGTAATATTTAATATTTAGTCCTTTCAGATGGAAAACATTTATACATAAATGATGTGATCCAAAGTGCATTTGAACAGTGGTGAAACACTTTCTTATGGTGTGTTACATTCATACGAGCAGACAGAGAAGTAAGTTTGAAGTAAGTTTGGAGTAGAAGAAATAGAAATTAACCTTGTGTAGTTTACAAACTAATGTTACCAGGCACGATCATGTATTTTCTTGATAAAAAATACATGTTAGATCATAATATTTTTTTTCTAGAAAGACCTTTGATATTAGAGCAAAAATCATATTCTTGATAATACTTTTTGTATTGTTTTCCTGTAAAAATATAACAAAATCCTTAAAACAAGATCAATTTGATTTATCTTATTTTAGAAACACTGCATAAGAAATTTGGTTTTTTCAGAGAATGTATTTTTAACATGTATTTTGTCTAACTGTACTGGCAGAGTTTTTTTTTTAGTCAAAACAAATAAAAAATCTACCAGTGCTGAAGTAGTAATCCAAAGTATTTAGAATAAGTTACTGACCTTCAGTAATCTAACAGAATATGTTACAAATTACATTTTACAGCATGTACTCTGTAATCTGTAGTGGAATACATTTCAACAGTAACCCTTCCAAACCTGCATACATGTCACCATTTATATCTTTGGTTTAATAATATGATATGCAACATATCATTTAAAAGTTATTCTTATTCCAATTTACACAGTTAAGACAACATGAATCAAACAGCGATTTAATAGGATTTAAAAGTTCTATAAAGCAAATAGAATTGTTTTATAATCCAAGGGGTGTGTTATTTGTCATGTAGTGGGTGTTCATTGTCATCTTGCAGGATGCAGATAGATGAGTAGATGAGTACCGCTAAGTACTTCATCCAAGTACTCGTAGTACTCTCTTTTTCGTTGCATTTTCAGTGTGAAAACACTACTCGCACTACTTAGTGTAATAGTTCTCAATTTTGGCCGCAGCTAAAGTCATACAGATTTTGAACTACATAAGGGTGAGTAAGTGATGCTGGAATTTTCATTTTTGGGTGAACTGTCTCCTTTAAATAGGTCTTAAAGATGCATACATGCAGATGAATTAGTAAATAGAATAATTAATTTTGCTAAATTTGTATGAGACTTAGGTCTAAGGTATGAGACTTAGGTCTATGGTCATGCTTGATATGTTCTTAAAAAAAAAATATATATATATATATAAAAAAAAAAAATAAAAAAAAAGCATCTGCAACCATATGGAAGTTTTAATTGCATTCATAAAACAGTAGCATTCACTGGACTCTTGTAACTTTTGTCCTTGTGTCAATTTGGACTTACACTGAAACCTGGCGGCTTGGATGCTGCATCATTTAAAATCAATAGTTTCCATTTCAGATGCATTGCAGAAATGTAGTATTCAGTCAGCCATGATTACTTTAATCAATGAGAGAATGTTTCAAATTACAGGATGGTTACTGAGATTAAGTGAGTAGTATTCAGCTGGTCATGTGATTCTAACATGGCAGCCCCCATGTGCGGACCTTCCATGTAGAATAAAACAGCTTTTATAAGGATTCTTCATTTTAATGGTCATGATTTCCTACATATTGAACAATTACAATTCATGTCTTTAGGATTAAACCTTTTTTAACAAGGAAAAAAAAATACTGAATGCACCTTTAACATATAATGTTGTCCCACAAATCAAGTTTAAAATGATAATCATGTTTACTCAATTACATTATTATTTGCCAAGATTACAAGGTTTATTAGTACCCTGTCTGATTAAAATAATAAATGCTGAATTTGACCGGCACTTCATCATTATCATGGAGTAGATGGTCTTTATCAACCTACGTGCGTCCATCATAGTGCCGCAAGATTCAACCAATCTTGGATCTGCATTTTGGTAAATACGGCCTGCCATTGGACGGAATTCCAAGGGTGCGGACCAATCGCATCTGCGCAATGTTTCCTATTCGGTTCCCCCATACAAAGAGGATTAGAGAGTGTGGCACAGCTTTTTCCACATACAAGGAATCAGTTAGAACAAACAAATCAACGCACTCAAAAAAACAATCAAACAAAAAAGTTTGCATTGGAACGGGTCACTCGTTTTACTGCTTTGTGTCTAACACCGGTGGACTATGGAAGAGTTTTCCGAAGCGCTGGAATGCTAAATTCACTTTCGTGCTTTCCTCTTTTGGCGCTTGAAAGTGTAAGTAAAGAGTGCGTGAGCCGAGCGGAACAAAGGCGTTTGCTGTTGACAATCACAGGACGCCTGTACGTGCGTGTGCAACTTTTGCCTACTATTATAAAGTTACAATGTTGTTCGGTACTTGTTCCAGTATGAAGAGATGCGACGCTAGTAACTCTTTCAGATGTTGAAGTGTTGTTTGCATGCGAGTGTTTCGACACCGTTTCGAGGAAGCATGTAACTAATGCTGCTACAGTACAGGCGTTGCATTTGGCAGCTTTTCAAAACAAGTAGCGCTCACAAAAACTTCTGACTTTGAGCCTGTCCTGAACCTTTGAAAATAGTTGTGCATGCATAGCTAGTATTCATGAAGCTATTTACCCTCGTGCTTTAGCCAGACACTACAGATCATAAATCAGCAAGATTGTGAAATGAGCAAGCAGGTGGAGTATATGTATTTTTATACATATAACGTACCTATAACTGTATGTATTACACTGTGAACAAATGGGGCGGGAGTGCTTTATACTGTATAATCATGATACACGTTACTCTATTAACATCCACCCCTTAAAGGGCACTTTCAATGAAAGTGAATGGGGCCAGTATATAAACATTTAAATACACAGTGTTATACCAGTAAAATCACAATATGTGAACATTATACCTGATAACATGATGTTAGTGTGATAAAATCAGGGTTTTCCCGTTGTTTACCAGATTACGGGGTTTACCGGTCAGTTGTCCTAATGACAAACAAGTCATTAGTTTATTAGATATATCCTCACACGGATAAGGTGAGTAAGCGGTTTTATCAGACTAAAATCATGTTAACAATCTACTGATTACGTTTTGTGGATGTACATTTGAAATGGTGTGTATTTTAACGTTTATTAACTGGCCCCATTCACTTCCATTGAATGTGCCTTATTGTAACTGCGGATTTTGATAAACGAGGGACGGGTGAAGAATTGTTTTGTGGTAAAAAAAAAACATTGTCGGAAGTGCTGTTGATTGAGTTTAACTTGAATTGATCCCGGAACATTAATTTAACTACAGGCTTGATAATGAAGACATCAATGGAGCTTTATCATGGTTAAGTGTTTATGGGGCTGTTGTCCTCGTGTCCAGCAGGCAGAGTGAATGTGAAGGCAGGTGTGAGCTCACCTCCAGCCATGACCTCGGGCAGCGGGAACAATGCGCCCACTGTGACCGGCAGCGCTCCGCAAAATGGCGAGAGTAAACCACCACCTCAGGCCATAGTAAAGCCCCAGATCCTCACGCATGTCATCGAGGGATTCGTGATTCAGGAGGGAGCTGAGCCTTTTCCCGTGAGTGCCCATTTCATCTGATTACTTGTGTAGTGTGTCACCTTGATCATTTTCCATATTTCTTTAGTTATTACAATAGTTTAACTGGATGGTCAATTGCTGTGGTTTGTTCATTATACCTATGGCTTTTATTAGAGAAGCTAGTGTTCATGAAAAATATTAGTCTAAATACATTTTAAAACGGCTACTGTCATGGTTGATTAAATATGAGGTTGAATCTGCATAATTTCTGCCTAAATACTATAGTTACCGTACTAGAGTTAGTGTTCCTATAGTATATTACAGTGTTTTTTTTTTTTTTTTACTTTTAAGGGACACGTTTTTGAATATGTCCTCACAAATATACCAGTAGTATAACCACTTTATGAGGACAGTCCTCACAAGTGTGTATATATATATATAAAAAAAGGATCATAAAAGGACCAAATAATGGCAATAAAATGCCAAAAGGTGTCTGTAAGGGTTAGGGTGTAATAGCCTACTTAGGATGAGCAATATGTATGAAGTGTAGAAAACAATGGGAGGTCATCACAAGTGTGTTTGTATTTTAGCACATAAAAAGTGCAGTGCAATATATCCTTGTTTTTTTTTTTTTGTCTTTGATAAGGTTGGAGTTGACTTGGGGATAGATCTTCCAAGAAATAATTTAATCACCCTCTTGCCATCCCAGATGTGTATGGCTTTCTTTATTCTGCTGAACACAAACAACGATTTTTAGAAGAATATCTCAGCTCTGTAGGTCCATACAAAGCAAGCAAATTTTGAAGCTCCAAAAAGAACATGAAGATATGAAGAATAAAAGTGATCCATATGAATCCAGTGGTTAAATCCAATCCTGTGTGTTTAGAAGTGATATAATAGGTGTGGGAGTGCAACAGATCTATAGGTTACTTGTGTAACTCCGGTTCTCTGATAGCATTAAGTGAGGTGTCTCACTATGGGATACGCCCCTTCCATGTATTCCTCGGAAGCCCTATTACATTACGCCAGCCCTTATCGGCTGGCAGACGTATTCGCTTGTGTCTGAGTAGCTGAGTAGAGTAGCTCCTCGCCCCGGTATAAGAGGTGCGATGCAGCGTCACTTTGTCATTCAAAACAAGCACACCTCTTCCTCAAAGCATAAGTTTCGGTGTCTCACTATGGGGTATCCTAACTCCCGTATTGCCAGAGAGCCTGCTTCAAACTTTCTGCCATCTATTCATTCTCCTACGCTCAGTACAGCATGTGCTAACGTCTGTGCTGTAACATTTAATTGATTAAACCTTGCAAATGTGTGTGGTGAAGACCAGCTCGCTGTTATACCAATATCCTGTATCGTAACCCCTCTGAAGAGAGCCCACGATGTAGACATTCCTCTTCTTGAATGTGCACATCAAAGCCTGTATGACATGCAGATATAGCAGCCAGAAACACCTTTATGTTTGAGAATGCTTTCCTTTATCTATTAAATCTTGTAGAAAAGAGAGAGTGACCACCACTGAACATTGAAAGGGAATCTCGTTTTTATCTATGCCAAGCACCTATTCCCAGTGGTGTGCTCTGATCCTTTAGGGAAAATAACAGAGGGCATTGAGCATTCTCCTGAGATGCGAACAGTTCCACTGTTGGTCTGCTGAATTGGCTCCAAATCTGCTTGACCGCTTTGTTCAGTCTCCATTTCTCGTAAAGAGGATTGCCCCTCGACAGCAAATCTGCAGCCGATTCATAATTCCCTGTACGTGTGTCACCCTCAGGGATAAGATGTGGGCAGTGCCTGACAGAATCAGTTTGCATGCCAACGTTTGCAGAAGGCGTGATCCGAGACCTCCCTGTTGGTTTATATATGCCACAACTGTAGTCACGAGAACATGATTCCCTTTCAGTAAGGGAAGAAAATACTTCAGAGATAGGAATACCAGCAGTTTATATGGTGATTGGTCAGATGGCGATGCCATTTTCTATTCACCATTCTGACCTTGTGAGTGCACCCCCCACCCAGACAGTGACTCGTCCATCATTATGACTTTTCTGGCCTGAAGAAGACCCATGGACACCCCTTGAACCAAAAATGACTGGTTTCTCCACTTGCGAGCACCTCTGCTAATGTTACCCTCACAGTTCAGAAATTTCATCTTGAAGAACATGGGCTGATGGCAAACTGTAGTCTGTACCAAAATTGTATCGGTCTCAATACCCCGGCAGGACTTTGTACATGCTCGCCAATTGTTTATGTGAAGCATTCTGGTACCATCTAGTGGCTGAACTGTGGATAAGAATGGGTTCTTCACTGCATATGTGTGAGCACTTTGTGCTTGGACAGAGTTTAAGTGGCTCACTGCCTCTAAGGGAGCGGTAACTCCCCGAGGTGGCGTTAAAACATGCTCTATGAATGTATTTTTTTCCAAAACAATTGGGACATTTTGTTTAGTATTTTTTCAGTCTATGTCTTTCTGGGTAGACAGAGCTGCAAAGCTTCATCGTCCCTCTTCTCCTCACACTACTTCATTCATGTCAGAGCCAAACCATATATCCCCTCTGAAACAACCGGTGCATCCAAAATAGCATCCTTCTCCATGTCAGAAAGATTGGCCAGGTTAAGCCATCATCCTCTCTAGTGAATGACCATTGTGGCCATGGCCTTGCCCGCAGCTTGGACAGCACACCTCTGAAGACAGAGAGAGAGGTCTGTGATGAGACAGATCTCGTCCCATTGCGCCTGGCCTGGTATGGTTGACGCTTCGTCTTGCAGCTCTGCTTGGTTTTGCGGCCAGCATGGAGACAGCGTTCAAAGCCCTAACTGAGAGAGTGAGAGACTGTTTTGAAAGTGGGTTCCATCATTCTTGACTGGAAACGGTCCACTTTGGATTGCAATGTCGGATTAGCAGCAGCCGTGCACCCGGGGTGCAGGTGCGCTGCCACAAAAGCTCCATGGGGGGCATGCGGAAAAAACCCTCAATCTCCTTTCTGTCCACGTCGAGTACAGAGCCCCTTGAACGGGCGTGGTGAAGGGTTTATCCTTCCAGGTGACCGCAACCTCTTCCAAGAGCTCTGGAATATTGGAAGAGGCTGTCTCGCCACTCGTTTAGCTCTCAGCAGCCTTTTGCCCTCGTAGTGTGACTTTGCAGCCTCCGCTACCACAGTAGGCCCCTGAATATTTAGTTTCTCTGCCACATGTTTGCACACATTTTGCAGATCTACACTGAGAAGTGGAGAGGATAGTGCCCTGCCCGCCGCCTCTTCCATGTGGTGAGGGGTTGTGCCAGTTGCACAGGTGGAATTAAAAAACACAAAGTGAGTCCTCAAATTCTTCGTCATCTTCAGAGAAGAGAAAATACGACTGTCCCTCGTCCTTGTAATCCAGCACCATCTTCTCCTCCTCCTCATCCATGCTGAGCATGGTCAACGCCGCTGTGATGATGCTGTGACATGCAGAGCAGACCTGGTGTGTGTATTTGCATGAAACCTTTTCCCGGTCTTTCCAAGTGCAAAGCCGTGAAGAATCCCCCACGCTAGCTGATGTACTCTGCGTAGCTGCATCTATTTAGCTGGAAATCCTCACAATGAGCTGGAGTGCAAATTATAGGAATAATGCGAAAAAAGGTGTGGTGACCAGAAATTGGTAAAAAAAACAACAAAAAAAAACAGTACCACATTGATTTGCCAGCGGCCAGTGTGAGTACCAGTCAATGACAATCCGCACAGTAGTTCAGGCTTCTAAAGTGAAGCGAGATGATGTTTTTGAATGACAAAGTGACATTGTCGCGTCTCTTCTACTGGGTAACGGAGCTGTGCTGTGATTTAAACTGAACTCAGAATTGATTCTGATTCTTTTGAAAATCGATTCAGAATCATTCAAGTATGAATCGCGATGCATCGCTGAAACCATCTTTTCTAACAGCTCAAATGAAATCTGGGATGACTTAAGGGTAATAAATTATGAATTTTCTTTCTTTTTTTTTTTTTTAATTTTTTTTATAGAAACTTTTATACTACTATTCCTTAAGGTAAATCTGACCCAATTTGAAGTCTTTGGTTATTGAAAGAGTTATATCCACTGACCTCACAGGATGCAGTTACCTTATGAAATTATGTTATTGATCTTTTCAGGTTGAACGTCCATCATTGCTGATAGAGAATTTAAAGAAGCAAAAGCAGCCTCTGTCCCAGACCTCTCACAATGCAGACTCTGAGATGGAAGACCTTTCACAACAAGGTAAGGTTTACTTTAGTCACACACACGTGCACACTGGCATAGTCAACTTAAAGTATCAGTAAATCACAGACTGTTGTCTGTCTAATCAGCCATGTATATTTAATTGGTAATATAAACTCCTTCATAGAGCTGAAGAACCTGGATGAGGAGCCAAGACTGTCATGTGAATTCTGTGGAATTATAGATTTTGCTTATAACTTCAGGAGATCCAAGCGGTTTTGTTCTACAGTGTGTGCAAAGAGGTATGTGAATTACAAATCCTTCTGCAGCCCATACATATACACCGTATTTGTATATAGCATATTTATGGTGACATTAATTCCAACATACTCCTTATTCTACAATTTTTGTTTAAGGTTTTTTCAAAATCCCTAATCCAACACACACACAAAAACATTAACACTAACTCTTCCTAGAGCTTTCAAACTATATTTGTCAAACTTGACACAGACCTTTATACTGTCCTGGAATAGTGTACTATATTTTTTCTAACTGACAGGACTAATGGTTTTTGCACCATAGACTTGATCAGCATTGATTTAAATGTTCAAATGGGCCTACTGAAATAAAAAAAATTCCAATGTAAACAGACCCACAAAAAGCATTTCTGAGGGTGTTTTGGGCACTGGAGAAGTTTTGACATGCCTTGACATTTGTGCTTTTTTCAGTTGCTTAAAAACATTTTAATGGCTAAAGTCCAATAACACTGTATTCAGCACAAACTGGGCTACAATAATATGTGAGCAACGTGTGTACATCTTTTGCATTGATCACCTCAGCACATTACCGTATGAATAGCACCCTCTGCCAGTAGGTGTGGTCACATTAGGAATAATTAGTTGAGCCAGGAGAAACTGTACATCGCTTTGTTTCATACCAATTACATTGCAGGAGAATATTTGTTTTAAATTTGAATTGTTTTATTGAAAAGTAGACATTTGAAGCTTTCTTTAGACATATGTTTCATGATTGTGTGATAAGTACTCGCAGAGTTTTCATTTTTGTGACATGTTTCAGAAATATGCTCGTGCACATTGACAGCTGACAGCTCACCCTTTTTATTTTCTTTATTTGACAAAAGCACAAGGTTTTGTTGTTATTGTGAGTGAACACAAATAAAAGTAGACCCTTTATAGTCCCTAATGATGTCTTGCAATTCTCCGTCATTTTGGGGCATACAGATAAGTGTATGTTAATATATTGTTATATATGAGCTAGTACAATTTAATTATAGTAATTGAGACACACAAACATTGAAATTAAATTAGTTTTTACACTACTTAAATTCACCAAAAATTTTTGAAAACAGAAATTGGGCCTTATCTTTTTACAAGTCTGTTTGTAGATTTTTGAAGACACTTCTGTTAAGTTGTCTCAGTTAATCTGCCTGTGCCGATAATCTCAAAATGGCCAAATATCATCTAAGTTAGCAGTCTTTGACTAACGACATTTATACCTTTTTATTGGCGAAAACACTAAAGAAAAGCATTGCAAATTATTTTAAATAATTAATTATTCATTTTTGATTTATTATTATTATTATATATAATTATATTATTATTACAATTATTAAATTGTTAAAATGGTTGAAACATTTTTCTTTTTTCCAGGTATAATGTGGGATGCACAAAGCGAATGGGACTTTTCCCAAGAAAATCGACCTTGGACAACTCAAAGAAACAGAGAGCCACTGATATCAAGAAACGGGTAATGTATTATCTGGTTACCTCTGCCTTATTGAGTGTAACAGCCTGGTTCTGGAAAAGTTCAAATCCAATAAATTTTTTTCAAAGACTAATTGATTTTTGATGATAACTTTTAAATCTTTAAAAACAGACCTACCCAGAACTCCGAGGTTGTTCATCAATAGGATATGCTTATACTGAAGCCATAAGTCCTGTTATTTCAACTTCATTGTTTAAAAATCGTGTTTAATAGCCGAATTCCTGGTGAACAACTACTCTACCCATGGTAAAGCAGAGAAAGATCCACCTATCAGACAATATTGACCAAAAAAAATCCAGCTGCATTTTATAATTGAAACAAGTCCAGCAGCGACCACCCACTTCCATGACGAACTGTGAATGACTCAATTGTGTCGTTTTCCTTACACCCTCAACTCCATATATATTTGTATATATCAGAATGTTTTGCTGTAAACTTAAAATATATTATTTCTATACATGTGATCAACAACCTAATATTTTTGTTGTACTAATTTCCATCGTTTATTCGATTGGAAAATTTGCAATGCTTCATGGTATTGTAGTTTGTGCCCTAGTGAAAGACAGTCTTATACCTTTTGTATTTTTGTCCATACTTTTCTTCTTCAAATCAATGTTTGTAATGTTGCTATTCACCTCAGAGCTGGTTGGTTTGGTTCATGGCTTAGAACTCTAAACTGAAGGATTTTATGGAAAAAATGTATGGAAAAATTACTTTTGGAATCCAGATGGCTGAAAACGTGGGCAGGCACTATTGCGCTTTATTTATCATGTCAGTGTCCATTCAGGTTGATTTGTGTAGAAATGTGCTTAAACATTTCATGTTCTTTCACAGAATCCAAGTGCCCAAACAGCCAATGGAGCATCTATGTTGTCCCCGCATCCCTTACATCCTAGTCATGGCGAGTCAAGCCAGTGCTCCGACATGTCCAGCTATGAAGAGCCTCTTTCGCCACTGTCCGCAACAAGCTCTGGAGCCCAGAGGCTTCCAAATGAACACCGATCCGATCACAGTAGAGAGATCTCTCTCCTCACGCAGCAATTCCTGGTTACTGACCCTGCCAGGTGGAATGTCGAGGATGTTTACGAGTTCATCTGTTCTCTACCAGGTAGTTACCACAGAGATTTGATGGGATTAACCCTGAACTGTAACAATTCTAAATGCCTCATGTAGAATAACTCTTGCAAATAAATCTTGCTGCCTGTAAGATCTTCATTGTTCTGAGCAATCCACACCAGTTTTGAACAACTAACAGACCATAAAAATGTACACTATTCTCAAAAAGCAATGTAACATGACAAAATTATACATTGCTGGCTTTTATGTTTGAGACTTTTAAGCTGAGGTATAAATTAAATGCACTCTCTCGTATGTAATGTTGTGAAGTCTGATTTATTATGGTCAGTCAGTTTGTTCGGGGAGTTCATTTAAATTAACAGATTCATAAAAACGATTTACAGATTCACAACACTGTTTTGCTGTTGTTTTCAACTGGTTAGAGTAAGGCAATATGCATTTCAACTGGGCAATACACATGAAATATATTCCATATATTTGTATACCAAAAAAAATTGCTATCTGATTACATTGAATTTTCTAAATTCAAATTGCCCTTCAAATGAAATGAAAAGGCTATTAAAATAATAAAGTGGTCAACAAATGTGTATATAACCACCTCTTCAAATCCGAACATTTGCTTTCTTCCAACTTCCTCCTCTGGCCCCATTTGACATCATGCAAGTTTCCGTCTACGACAACAGGTGGAACATTACTAGTAAAATTACTGTAAAGAATAACAATAATAATTAAAATATGAATAAATAATTGCCTCAAAGTTTACCACAACCCTTTAATAAAATGGCTACAACAGTTTGTTACTTCACTTAGTCTCTGTGCTTAATAGCAAATACCAATTGTTTTATTATGTGTAAGCCTAATAAATTATCTAGTGTTCCCCAATTAATGCTGCCTAATAATTTCCACTGTGTTCTAATCGAATTTGTGTTTGTACTGAATTCATTAATGCAGCCTAAAGAAAATAGAACTCTATTTTAGGCTCAATGTGAATCTATTTTTGTATTTTGATTTAATCAGTGTCAGCTTTGTTTTGTAATACAAAGATTTTATAAAGTGGCAAGAAAAAGTATGTTAACCCTTTGGAATTTCTTGCATTTATGGATGCATTTCTTCATCTAAGCTACAATAATGAACAAATACAATCTGTTTTAACTAACACAAGTAATTGTATTCTTGTACATAGTGAATACATATTTCACACATTTGTAGTGTAGGTTAGAAAAAGTATGTGAACCCAAATAGCTAATTAGGATCAGGAGATGGCAAACCTGGCATCCTATTAATGAAACAAGTTTGGTTTGGGGTAGAGCTACTTTGACTTATAAAAAACACTTAAACAGTTTCCGACATGAACCGTGCCTGACAAAAAGATCTCAGAAGACCTACGATACAGAATTGTTGAGTTGCATAAAAAGGGTTACAAGGTTATCTGTATATAAATGGTCTTTAAATGAAGACTATTTGGTACTGTGACTACTCCCTAGAAGTAGTCATCCAGCCTAGATGACTAAGGGCACATTGCAGAATGCTCAGTGAGGTAAAAAAAAAAGAGCCCTAGAGTAACAGCTTAAGACTTGAAGGAATCATTGGAACTGGTTAACATCTCTGTTCATGAGTCTACTATACGGAAAGCATTAAACAGGCATGGTGTCCATGGCAGGACACCACAAAGGAAGCTGCTGCTTTCCAACAAAAACATTGCTTTGTGCCTAAAAATTTGCCACCTTGACACACAATTTTTTGTGGACTGATGAAACTGAGGTTGAATTGTTTGGGAATAACACGCAGTACTATGTATGGTGTTAAAAGCGCACCGCATACCAAGATGAAAACATCATCCCAATGGTGAAGTACGGTGGAGGAAGCATCATGATTTGATAATGACTGCTTGCCATCATCGAGGGGCAAAATTAATTCCCATGTTTATCAAGATATCCAACAGAATAATGTCAGGGGGACTGTGTGCCAGCTGAAGCTCAGTAGTTGGGTGATGCATCAGGGTAATGACCCTAAACATTGAAGTAAATAGAATACAGCAGTGGTTCCCAACCCTGTTCCTGGAGCCCAAAACCCCAACACTACACATTTCACATACACATACCTCCCTATTCAATTACACCTGATCGTTAGTGGAGACTCAAAGACCTGAACTGGGTGTGTCAGAAAAGGGAGATATACGAAATGTGCAGTGTTGGTGGGCCTCCAGGAGCAGCACAACAGAATGGCTTAAAAAAGAAAATCCAGCTTTTGGAGTTGCCCAGACTATAACCCAATATAGATGCTGTGGAATGACCTCAAAAGAGCCTGAACTGGGTGTGTTCACACTAGACATCACCTGAAAAGCTTGGTTGAGGTTATTGCTGCTAAAGGAGGATTGACCAATTATTAAATCCAAGGATTCACTTTCTTTTTCCACATAAATATGTGTTTTATGGGATGTGTTCAATACAAACATGAAATATTATAAGTGTGTGTGTGGTGTTAGCTTAAGCACATTGTGATTGCCTGTTCTTGTGACTGATGAAGATAAGATCTAATTTTGTGACCAATTAATGCAGAAAACTAGCTAATTCCAAAGGGTTCATATACTTTTTCTTTCCATTGTGCACACATCCAGTGAACATGCAGCGTTGTGTTCAAAATGCATATTAAGCTGGCTCCACCCTAGACGATTTTTCCAGTGATTTTCAAGCATGAGCTTCATTAACAATGAATGATTACAGTATAAGCCATGCGGAAGGAGACAAATAAGTGTCTGCCAGTGGGAGGTCGTTAATCACCTGTGAATGGTGAAAATGTATAATTGTCAATATCCGATTACATAGTCCTATCACCCAGCACTAGTTTAGAGGAGTTTATCCTATTTTAAATGTATTTATATTTTGTGCCAGAATAATTAAGCTTTGATTATCAAATGTTATATTATTGGATAGTTATGCATTTAAAAAAATATTGCTCCCTCAAGTAGCTTCAATGTAGATCAGTTTCAAAATAGCTTCACCACTGATCCACGCAAGGCTGCATCATAATAAAAGGAATATTCCAGGTTCAAGACAAGTTAATCTCAATTTAAAAAAAAATTGTCTACTTGTTCCTCAAAATAAAATAGGAAAAATCTAATGTACAGTGAGCTCTTACAATGGAAGTGAATGGGGCCAATCTTTAAAATATCTGTTTCAAAAGTAAAGCCATATGATGTTAACAATGTGTGTTAACACAATTTTAGTGGGAGAAAATTGCTCGCTAACCTTTTCTGCAGAAAAAATGTAATATCCAATTTTACAACTTCGTTGCCATGACGTCGTAAACCCTGAAACCACCTTAAACATGTTGATTTAAACAACTTCACAGCTCAAATAATACTCAAGTTTTAACAGATGAATTAATGGAAGTGTTGTTATAAAAATGTTACAGTGAGGGATTTACTGTGGAATTTAATTGGGGCAATTTTTGGAGTGTTAAAAAGGCAGAAATGTGAAGCATGTAATTTTATATTTTTAAAGGAGTGACAAGTTGAAATGTAATTTTGTGGTAATCAACATTATGCCACAAATGCTGTCAATTGAACTTAACTTGTATTGAACCCACAATATTCTTAATTTACTAACACTTAACACTAAATATTGTATTCGGTCCTTTTCATCAGGTTGCCAGGAGATTGCAGAAGAGTTTCGCTCTCAGGAGATCGATGGGCAGGCCTTGCTGCTGCTGAAAGAGGACCATCTCATGAGCACCATGAATATCAAACTGGGACCTGCACTGAAAATCTTTGCCCGCATCAGTATGCTTAAGGACTCGTAGCGTTTCCCACTGTTCCGTCAAGCTTACACCTGGAAAGGACACCCTAAACTTCTGCACTGGTTTTTGGAGGATTGTTGCTGCTCAAAACCATGAAAAACCTGTGTATACCTCTGGTCACAATCAAATTATTGTTTTGCCCTCAAAGGATAATTATGTATTAATTCTGTAACACTGGTGTAGCTGTGCCAGACCCAGAGGGCAACAATCCATTTAGTCAGAGTTTGAGAAATCCCACAGAAGACAAGTACTTTACCATTTGTGCAAACAAATATTCTTGATTTTATAGACAGGGAAATGTAAATTATTATTTTAAACTGGACTAGGGGGATCTCTCAAGTGACATACAGATGTTGTGTTGTAGTTCTGGCTCTCAGAGTCACAGACATTTATAATTTTACTTAGCCAAGGAGAATTGGCTTAAACTATTGGTCTTGCAGTGTGCCATCATGGGTAGGTTGTAAACTGTTTGAGTTACTTCATCTGAAATTTTCTGATAAATTCCTCAATTTACATTTCAGATTTTGTCCTCAAAATGACTTTCCAAGAAGTGCCTAATCTTTTCCTTAGTATCCCAAAGATAGTCAAACAGGTTTTTCATTTGCAAGTTCTAGGGGTTTATACCAGCATTCAGATTTAAAGACCACAGCTACATTCAAGATTCAAGCCCATCTCTGTATGATCTGATTGTTTTTTCTTCTAAATTACTTGTGTACACTATTCTTGTGTACGCTATTCTTTGAAAATATACAGTATTACAGTCTCTTTATTTTTACATTTGTGATTTGATCAAATTTCTGTATTTATTGAGAGCAAGTCTCTGATTCATATTTGAAAATAAAACCTGAGAAAAAATGCAGATTTTCTTTGCTGCGTTCAAGAAATGTACTACTATTCCAGCAGTTCATGGTTGTTAAATATTGATTTTGTTTTTTAAATCATATAACAAAGATTGCTGGGCAGATTTCCATTTTTATGTTTTAGTAATTTAGATAGACTTAAATGATTGTACAGTACATTGAGAAAGTATTCAGACCCCTTCATTTGTTCACATTTTATTTATGTTGCAGCCTTATGCTAAAGTACTTTTATGACAGGGCAGCGGGCGGGGCCGGGTCGTGATTATACACACCTGGTCCCTTATCGGGATAAAGGCCAACTGCGGATGATGGTGCAAGAGAGAGCAAGATCGTTTACGGTCAGCTGACCATCATAGTGTGTGTGTGTTCATTTGTTTATTAAACTATTATTTATATTGTCAAGCCGGTTCTTGCCGCCTCCTCGCCTGTCTAAATCTCTTTACAACTTTAATTTTTCTTTATTTTTTTTACATCAATATACACTCCATACCCCATAATGGTGAAACAAAACCCCTATTTTGTATACATGTATTAAATAGAAAAAACAGAAATATCACATTGACATAAGTATTCAGACCCTTTGTTATGGCACTTGAAATTTAGCTCAGGTGCGTCACATTTTTCTGGATCATCTTTTATGTTTATATCCTTTAACTGGAGTCCACCTGTGGCAAATTCAATTGATTGGACATGATTTGGAAGGTCTTGCAGCTGAAAAATGCACATCAGAGCAAAAACCAGAGGAACTGCATGCAGAGCTCAGAGACATGGCTGTGTTGAGGCACAGATCTGGGAAAAAAAGAAGTTTGGAACAACCAGGGCTCTTCCTAGAGCCGGCCAAACTGAGCAATCCAGATATTAAGAATCATTCACGTTGTTTGAGATCAAAGCAGAGCACTAATCCACTGTAAAGCGCGTATTACATATACTATATATTTATATAATTAATTCGCATTTAAATCAAAAGAGTTGACCAAAGTGCTTCATAGTGATACAATTTAAAACATAAACAAACACCAGAAGTCTAAAATACAAACACTCCAAAAATGTGTCCAACATTTTATTTGTCACTCAAAGTGTTTGTAAAGAGATAAGATTTCAGACGTGATTTAAAAGTCTGCAATGATCACACTGGACCGTCACGGGCCGTTTATCCGGAAGTGAAGTACCCGGCAAAAAAGACACGTCATAATAAAAGCACGATTCAAAATGAAACGTAGATGCCTTTTATTAAAGGAATTTAATAAAAATAGATTACAACTGTAATAAAATGTAATATTCACTGTAATAATAGTATTAATTATAATAATTAATCAAAATATCACAAGACAGACAGATGTTGAAAAAAGTTTGGAAAATGAAAGTTCTATTTTCACTTGTTATAAGTTAATCATTTATTGAGTAGACATAATTTTGATGATGAAAATAAATTAAACTTTATAAAAATATTATGGAAAGTAACTATAATTATTAAAATAATGACTAAATAATAAAAAAATAACTAAACTGTTGTGTTCAATAGCACATTACTGACATTTCTTTACCGTGACAACACTAGCTGCAAATAACAAAATGTGAACAAAATTATGGGGTCTGATTACTTACTGAATTCACTGTTCATTCTCAAGTTAGACCATAAAATTATCACACAGACATACAGGGGTTTCTCTAAACAAAAGCTAAAAAATATTTAGCTAATTATACATCATAGAGAAAAATTAGACAAAATCATATTTATTATAGAAATGACCTTGACCTTTATAGAAATGGTCCTGTCCGGAAATCGCAATTTAAAATTCCCTGATATGTCCAGGTTTCCCATGATTGTGGGAACCCTTCATAAATCATCTCGAGTTCAATACAGTTGTTTGGATGATCCAGTAATATTTTTTTAGGAAAGTGTTACCTGGTTGGTCAGAGAAACTATAACCCAACCCCTACATATACGTATATACGTATATATTATACATATTGCTATATGCACTTCTGGTTAGATGCTAACTGCATTTCATTGGCTCTGTACCTGTACTCTGCCCAATGACAAATCAAGCAACGCTTCCACCAACACCCTAATTCACAGCAACTGGATGCTCAGATACCTTGTATCTGTTGATGATGCTTGTGGTTTTTGACTACCTCATTGACAGCATGCCAGCACCTCCCTAATACCATCAAAAGTCGCACCCATAAAGACTGAGGTGCTTGGGCCAGCAGTCGGTTGTTTTTCAATGCAACGGCTAGAGTACTGGAGAGACACAACATCAGATGCCTGGGTCCTGACAACTCTGAATAGTGGTATACGCAACAGTTTTGATGCCGGCCCCCCAAGTTTTCAAGAATCATCCCTATGGTTGTCAGATTCATTTGATGGCTCTCTCTCAAAAAAATTATTAACTGTTGGAGCAGATAGCTATAGAAGAACTGGACAGTGGTTTCCGGACAGTTCTCGATTTGATTATAAAGACCATTCCCTGTAAAATGTTGCACACAGCCGACTTTCTTTGGTCTGACGAGGGTAGATTGTATTCTGAGTGTAGACCTGAAGTACGCATACTTTCATGTCCCTGTTGCTGTTAAGTAGATTTTGTGTTTCAGTTTTTAAAATCAAGCCTACCAGTTCAGGGTTCTGTTTCATACTGTCCATGCTCCTCATGTTTTCACAAGATACATGAGTCAAGCTCTGTCTCCTCTATGGTCAAGGGGAACACGACTCTTGCCTTATTTGGACGACTGGCTGCTTTGTGCCCTCACAGTGCGTGACTCCAGTCTGCTTCTGTATCATGTGCGGAAACTGGGACTCTTGGTAAGTGAGACAAAGACTGTTACGTTCATAAGAATGACTCTGGATTCTCTTTTGATGCCTGCCACCCGTCACATGTGCGGGCGACCAACATCTGCAGCTCCTGGCTTGTTTTCACCCTGGAGTGTCGCTGCAGTACAGAGTGCTCCTACAACTGATGGGGATGCTAACTGCTGCCACAGCAGTGATTATAAACAACAGTTTGCAGTTGAAGCTAACCAGAGCTGCATTCACGCTTTGATGTGGTGGAGTTGGTTGTAGTTCCTGATGGCTGGAGTGCCTCTAGGTGTTATTCCCTCTTGTTGGGAGGTCATCGCAACTGATACTTCCATCAGGGTGGGGGTCAACATGAATTCAGAGGGGCATTTACAGTCAGTTGACACTGGCTCAGTCTGCACACCATATCAATCTGTTTACATGGTGGTTTACAGGGCCCTACAATATTTATTGCCAGTCCTGGCAGGCCAACACAGTGCAACTAGGATTGTCCATGGCAGCTTTGCCTTAGGAATGAACCCCTCTACAAGATGGAGGGCTGTGTCTCTCACTGATTACAAAATCAGCCCACCTGCAACTATGGGTTTGGCCACTGGGTTCAACCCTTGTCTAAATGATTGCAAGCCTGTGTTTTTTTTATCTCCAGTGCTAGAGCTACTTCCACACGACAGATCTATGCTTTACATTGGAATTTTTTTTCGGCATGGTGTGGGGAGCAGGGTATTGATCCTGCAAAATGTGATGTTCCAAGAGTCTGGAGCTTTCTTCAATATCAATATCTATGTTGCTGCCATTTCTGCCTACCACATACCAATTGGTGGTTCTTCTTTGGTTCTCATGGCCTTTTAAACAGCTTTCTAAAAGGTGCAAGGTGTTTGAGACCAGCCTGGAATCCCTACTTTCCTTTGTGGGAATTGGAGTTTGTCTACATCTCTGTGCTCATCTACATTTGAACATTTGCAGAGAGCTGATATTAAATGGACATCCTTCAAGACTGCTTTTCTGCTGACTATTCTTCCACTAAACAAGTTAGCAAGTTGTGTTTGTGTTGTTTTCTGGAGGATTATGGGGATGACCTTAGACCCAATCCATCTTTTTTGCAGAAAATCCTCCTTCCTCAATTCATTAATCAGTCCATTTACCTGGCCGCTTTTCAGCAGCCTTGAGAATTTGATGCCTGTGTCCAGTACGTGCCTTAAGGTATTATGTGAAGTACTAGCCAGGCTCAACCCTGCTTAGCTTTAGTGGGTAACCAGGCGAGAGCTGCAGAGTGATATGCTGCTGGCATGTATGTAACTGTGGTTCTGTGAATTCCGGAAGAACGCTGTCACATGTTACATATGGTGTCAGAAGTGGGATCCTCTCACCAGTGAGTGACGAGCCTGTATAAATTACTGCCCTGCCGACATGCCACCCAAAATTAGGAGTCAGCCTGTGGAGGGCACAGATGCAGAGATGGACCAAGGTGCTTTTGGAGGTGATTCAGAAGAGCGATTGCTGCCTATGGATGTCCCAGCCACTGGGGGAGATGCTGCCATCACAGCATTGGCACAAATGTTCCAGTCATTCATGCAGTATCAAAAGGACCGGGATGAGAGGCAGGAGAAAGAGGCAGCTCGCCACAAGCAAAATTACAAGGTCCTCAGCCACCAGATCACCCAAATGCAGCTAGATATGGAGCGGACAAGACTTGGAGCTTCGGAAAGTGCTGCAATGCGGGTGATAGACCACGAACCTCAAATAGCCAAGCTGGAGGACAGTGATGATATTGAGCACTACCTTACCACTTTTGAAAGACTTGCAGAGGTGTATCTGTGGCCAAGGGAAGACTGGGCCATCTGCCACACTCCCTTGTTAACAGGCAAGGCCCGAAGTGCTTTTGTGGCTATGAACCCCTCACAAACCAGAGACTATGACCAAGTGAAAGCTGCAATTCTAAAAAAAAATATGAAATTGGTGCAGAGACATACCGGTTGAGATTCTGGTCCCTTAGTACCCCAGCAGATGAGACCCAAACAGAACTCTACATCCGACTGAAGGACTTGTTATCCAAATAGGTGCGCTATGAGCAAAGTAATAAGAGGGAAATGATGGAGACCCTTGTGCTGGAGCAGTACCTGCGAGTGTTGTACCATGAGGTGAGGACTTGGGTAAAGGAAAAAGATTCTGACACTGCTGCGGATGCTGCAACACTGGTTGAGGCCTACTTTGCTACACGCAAGGGACCAGGAACTACTCGATATGATGGCATCCTCCACTCTTCAAAGGAAGGGTTGGGGGTGGGTTAAAACTCTCAAAGTGGCCAAAAGATCTTTATGCCCATTCATTCTAAACCCCAAACATCTGCCACAATACCCCAGAAACAGTTAAGGGAGAGAGTGTTGTATGTTTTAACTGTGGTGAGCCACGTCATACTAGGCCCCTTTGCCCACTCAAAAAGCCCAAGACAACTGGTCTTTGTTATGTGCCACGGCCAGAACAGTTAAAAAAACAGCCCTATCAGGAGCCAGTCATCACTGTTAAATGGTAAACCCCTTTCAGCTTTGGTGGACACAGGTTGTTCCCATACGCTGGTACAGGCCCAATATATACCCAGAGAATCCTGGAGTGGAGACACAGTAACTGTTTGTTGTGTGCATGGGGATAGCACTGAGTTGCCTACTGCTGAGGTTTATATTGAGGTCAGTAATCAGCCATACATGATGAATGGTGGTGTTACTACCAAGCTGCCCTATCCTGTCCTGATAGGTACTGAATTCCCTGTTCTTGCAGATTTGGTGCAAGAGACCGTATGGTGTGGCATCGTCATGAGAGCCCAAGCAAAGCAGCTTACTCCGGCACACTCAGACACACTGCAAGAAATGCCCTTCAGCTCTGAGACTAGCTTAGGTGAGTCAATGCCTACAGAGCAGGAAAGGCTGCAGATACACAGGGAGTGGGTTGAAGGGTTGTTGGAAACCACAGAGCAAGCTGAGGAAGGGGCAGAAGAACCCAAACTCACTGAAGCAGACATAGTTGTCCCTGGTAAACTAGCCCATCTTCTGCGTGAGGACTCAGCCTTAACTGAATGTTTTAAACAGGCTGAGGAAAATGAGGGTGATATGTCATTGCTTGGTGAGACTTTTGTGGTGCAAAATGGTCTTTTGTACAGACAGAGTACCGAAGAAGGACTGCAGCTGATAGTACCTAAGGCATACAGGAAGGAGGTATTAGATCTTGGGCATTCAATTCCCTAGGCAGGTCTCTTGGCTTTTATGAAGACGTTAATGCGAATTGCCAAAAGATTTTACTGGCCAAAGATGTACAGTGAGGTTAAGGAGTTCTGTAAATCATGTCCAGAATGTGTTATGGAGTTTTTATTTTGTTCAGTCTAAAGTTTGTTACTGTGGAGTTTTCAACTCTTAATAGTTTGTTTTCTTAAAGTTTGTCACTATATTTCTAAAAGAACAAAATGCCAGAACACAATTATCTTTATTTTCCCACAAATTTTCCATAAACCTGGTAGCGGTTAAACTTCCCGTTCACACTCTGTACAACCCAACCCATAATCTGGGTCAAACTGCTTTTTAAAGCAACAGCCACATCACTTCCTGTGGAAGCTACCATTTTGGTGTGATGTCACAGGGGACAATTTATGAACCGTGGTTTTTGACCATTTATTTTGTTGTTAAACTTTCTTCTGTTAATGGTTGTGGTATTACCTGTTTGAGAAGTTTAAGTTTTGTTGTGTTGAGTGTTTATTTTATTTGATTGTTGCAAACATTTTAATTTGTTTCTGTTAAATTGGTATGCCCTGTAGGTGGGGCTTTAGCCTATAAATAGGCTTGCTGGCTGAATGCATGCAGCTTTGATTGTGGATTGAGCAGTGTTGCCGATTTGGGCCATTCGGTTTAGCCAAATTAGCAAATTGTTGCTGTTTTGTTTTATTTTTGTACAGTTTTTATTGATTTTTGTTTCCTCCTGCACTGTAAATATTTTTGCACCTTCCAGTTAAACACCATTTTTGGATTATGCATCAACGTTTTGTACAGCAAGTAATTTCCTATTATCACTCCGTTTGGCCTCCTTACAAACGCCATAGTTCTTTATCACTCAAAACGCATAAGAAAAGAATACCGAGGTGGAGTGCTGACCTACTGCAGTGTATATACCTTCAGAGCTCAGCCCATGTAACCACTTTCATTCTATATTCCCTCGTCCTATCTGGCTGGCATGGCAATAATACACTAGTGCTTAACACTGCCTCTGTGAATAATCTTGTAATCCAGAGTTAACATTACCACAGATACATATGTAACTAGCATTACTGAGCTAATGCTTACTGCTGTGTTAATGACCAGTTTTAATTTTTATTAAGTTGAATGAGTTGTTCATGGATTTCCCGTTTTTACCATTTCCTTGGCACAAAATTGTTTGATAACATTAGCTTATTAACTGACCTGAATTAGTTCAAGAATGCGTGCTTATCATCTGAATTTTGGATGTGCACCTCAAAAAAGTAAATTTCTGATCATCAGGGGAATTCAGAAGGCTTTGGTACCCTGCCATTAAGATAATAGGCCATATGTGAACTGCTCCATTTTGAGTCACAGTTTTATGCACAAAAGTAAAAAAGAAAGCATACAATGATTATATCACCAAACATTTAAATGATTATTTCTCAATAACGGTTTGGAGTAGAAACAGTACTTAAATATATATATAAAAAAAAAATGTTTCACTTTAGAGCTAAAATGTGTTTTCTGGGTCATAGTGATTCAAAATGATAGAGCAAGTCACATATGTATGCTTCTTATTTGTTAATGAAAATGAATACAAAAATATAGCTTACACATATCTTGATTTACAATGATAAGAGAAAGGTGTGAGATCAGCGAGGACCACACTGACAACACTTTAGAAAATGTAGACCATCACCACCATTCTTATTTTTATGAATCTTTTTTGTCTTTATTTACAAGCTTTAAATTTGCTCTATCAGTATGAAGAATAACAAGCACTTTAGGTTCAGTAACATTTCCTTATTGGCTTGTATACTTTGCCATTTGCTTGTAGACACATTCTAAGCTTTTCTTCTATGACTCCAGCAGTCCCCTGAATGCATATTTCTGCAAGTTTCTGCCAGATTAAATGTTTCACATAGAGCAAGCTGAAGCAGAGGAACAATTGGTATGGTTATATATCAAAAATAACCTTCAACATGTACTAAACACTTTAGTACTGATGTACTAAAACGGAGATCCTCCTTTCAAAACCTGGTCATGTCTATCCTCAACCAAATAAATGGTTATTGACCATAATTGAACAGTTTAAAAATCAAGGAGGTTGTTTAATAATTGCTATTGCCATTAAATTAATAGTACAATTATTAACATTATTACTCTATCCACTGTTTAACTCTCATTGTGGCTGTCTGCAAATGTTAAATACCATTTTGTGTCTGCTGCTCTTACAAAAAATAAATTAACAGGTCTGAACTTATGTTTTGCTTTATTGTTGCAATTTGTATTATTAAAGTATTTCCTTAAAAAGTAACAAAATAATAAAAAAACTTAAATGCAACATTTCTATAAATACAATAATAAATGTTTTAGTGCTCCAGCAACTGTAAGTCATAAGGTCGCTGCATGTCAATAACCGTACCAATCGAATTCTTGCTGAACTCCATCCAACTGATGCATGATGTGTTGCTTATGTTGCATTTTAATTTGATGCGGTTATTGTTTCAGCAACTAATTGTCTCTTCAGCACTAACTGGAAAATGTGTCCATTTCTCCCCTCATCAGTTGTCCTCTGACTCTTCTTCTGCCTCACGCAACCACGTGAAGAAGGCAGTGACTGACTTCAGGGCCACACCCTTGCCTTGCTGTTCAGCGGGGTCTTTACTATTTTCCCACTTATAAAATGCATCTTCAGATATCACATCCTCATCATACAAACAGTCAAAATACATCCGGAGCAAATCTGAAAATAAGATTTAACCAGATTTAACCTAAGATCAAATGTGCCATTCCAAAGTATAAAACATCCATTTAAGAACAGTGTTTATAGCACAATTATAACAGCTCTTAAAACAGCTATTACAAAGCTCTCTGTAATACTTGATTCTGATTGGTCATACTTGATGGCTGACTGGGATAATATACAGTCAGCCAGTCATTATCACAAAATAAACTCCTTCAGGATGATACAAGATGTATGACCCTGCTCACCCTGTCTGGGTTTATGTTTTGTGATAATGACCGGCTGACTGTATATCATCCCTTGATTAAAACACTAGAATAGCAGCTCTGGTGTGAATTTATGAGGGAATGTGGAAAGTGACAGGTTTTACTCACTAGGAGGCTGGTCCAGTTTTACTATCAATGCTTGAAGTGCATAAAGTGCTTGCAACTGTCTCTCTGTGTCCGAGTTAAGGTACTTGTGTAATACAGGCAATCTCTTCTGGATTATGGGCGTGTCCACTTTGCAGGAGGAGCCCTCGGCTGCACACAGGGGACACAAAGTTTGGAGCATTACACATTTTTAAACATTCTCACATAAAGCAAATGTTTCATCCCCAATATAAACACAACTGTTAAATGCCAAAATAAAGTGAAAACATTTTGTAATCAGTGTAATAATTCGGTGTAACCTTAAAAAAATCAAAGAAGCCTGTAAAAAAAATGCCCAGGTCATAATATACAAGGGATGTGCGAGACTAGATGACTAAATGGTTCTAATGCTGCTAGTCAACACTGGAATAGTCGGTAAATATTTTTCTCTATTAAACTGTTCCAACATTTTTACACATTTGTTTGGCAATATATTTTTTTTAAACTTTTTAAAATATAATTAATAATACATTTATTAAAAAAAATTGTAAGCTGTGTGTAAGGTCTCACTTAAGTTGTGACGTAAAGTTCATACTAAGGGCTTAGTAACTACTAGTCAGTTTGTAACTAAGTCAGTGCTTAAATTGATTGTACCCCCCGTTCTTAAGGCAAGACTTAACTAGTAGGTTGTAAGCTCTCCGTAATGCGTAGTCGCATAATATGATGTTTATCTGTATTTATGCAATAAGTAGCCATGAAACTTGTACACAGAAGTGTTAAAAAGACGTGAATTTCAGTTTGAAACCTTGTTTGCTCACGTAAATGTCAGCTGTAATAAATTAAACAAGATTTTATTAATGGTATATTTAGCCTATGTAAATAATATTTAATAACTTTATCTAAAACGATAAATAAATAAATAAATACATAAATAATTATTTTAATATCATTTTAATATCTTATATATATTGTATATGTTGAAACTTGAAACACTGTACACAAAAAAGTGCACCGATAGATCGGTTTTATGCTGAAGAGGTACGTTTTTTTACATAATGTTTTCTCTTGTAAATGTAAACGAGTGTAAATGTCAACATCATCATAAATGTTGAAAGGACTGAAGTCTGTCAACCAAAACATGAGCTCACTGATGTCACTAAATGAGTCTGCTTTTTTAATCCATCAGTTACTCCTGGTCGGGGTCTTCCGTAAATATTTAGTTAATAGGTAGGGTTACGTCCAACCTAAGTTTAATGGAGCAATACTCAAATATTTAGTTTATAGGTAGGGTTACGTCCAACCTAAGTTTAATGGAGCAATACTCAAATATTTAGTTTATAGGTAGGGTTATGTCCAACCTAATTTTAACGGAGCAATACTCAAATATTTAGTTTAGAGGTAGGGTTACGTCCAACCTAAGTTTAATGGAGCAATACTCAAATATTTAGTTTATAGGTAGGGTTATGTCCAACCTAAGTTTAATGGTGCAATACTCAAATATTTAGTTTAGAGGTAGGGTTATGTCCAACCTAAGTTTAATGGAGCAATACTCAAATATTTAGTTTAGAGGTAGGGTTACGTCCAACCTAAGTTTAATGGAGCAATACTCAAATATTTAGTTTATAGGTAGGGTTATGTCCAACCTAAGTTTAATGGTGCAACGCTCAAATAATAAGTAGTGCGTAAATTGTGACTTAGTACCCATTTACGCCACAACTAGGTTAAGTTGTAACTTATGTATAGCTAGTGCAACCAGCCCCTGGAGAAGATGCGCACAAAGTTTCATTTCACCTCAGGCAGCACATGCTTCTTTCCACTCTCACTCGCGGCACATGCAGGAAAATGTCTTCTCGCAAGATGAGCAAAGTAGATATTGAAGTCAGCGTGATGGTTTGGGAAGTAGATTTCCGAAACGTCTGCTTGCAAGTCTCTATGGATGTTTTCACATTTAAGTCTTCTTTAAATCTTTGCGTGCTTGCAAGTTATTTTCCCACCAAGCAGGCTTTTTCAAGTGCATGATTATTGCATCAGGTGAGTCAGGTACCATCTTTCACTGGACCATTTTGAAATGATAATTTTATGGATACTAAATGAAAGTCAGAAGCCTAGATATTGACTATTTTAGGCTAGATATGCAAATAGTTTTTACCCCTGCTGATCAAGAAGGCTATTTTCTACAATGTGATGACTGCTTAACTGCTTAAACTAACTTTCATTCTGTGAGCACGTCATGTTTAGAACAATACATTAGGTTTATTTTTGTTCATTTTTCACAGGCCCCTTTTCTTCTATCTTTTTAGTTTTTTACATCGTAACAGCTGTTTGGTTAAGAACGTTAACCAATAACAGTCATATTAGATAATGCACATCATGAAATATGCAAATATTTTTCCTCTCTCGTAGATTTGGCTTAGTTGTTAATTATTTTCAACAATGTCCTGACTGTTCTAATATGTTAATTTACATTTACTTGGTGAATTCCATTTAGAATAGGCTATTAGGGTTGCTCTATTGGTTCTGCACTTCTCATTCAATAGTTTTCAATATATATGCCTGTGTACGCTAACAGTGATTCAATGAATGCATGTCCTGTTCTATATTTAAAGTACAATGATCATTAAGCAAGATAAGCACATCACAGATAAATGCCCCTTTTCAGTGGAATTTAGTACTGGATTTGGCTGTTGTTGGAATTTTAAGTATTTTAAATGGGTCGCATAAGCACAAATAGTTTTTTGACTATTTTATGAAACTTTCTTTTTAGACAAGTTGACTCCAAAATGTACGTTTATATGTCATTGAAATGAGTAATTCTGCAATTGCCTATAAATTACCCCAAAAATCAAGAGGAAAAGTAAAATATATTTTATTTTAAATAAAGAAAATTAAGTCTATTTTTAAGGACCATGCATTGTGAAATAATCATGACAACTGAGCACCCCTCCAACTGGGCTAGTTGTCACAAGGGCTATTTATCTGTAATGATTCAAAACCGCAAATGTGCGTTATCTCTTCAAGTTTTGTATGTTAGTTTCAAACAACTAGTTAAAACACTCATACATTTGAAAACAAATTGTGAATGCTTCAATTTCATATTTTGTTATAGCACTGGAGTAAACAAGCAAACATTAAGGCAACTATATTATGAATGCAGAGTTTTACTGTTTTTAGGACAGAAGTATTTTGTATGAAAGTCAAGTCAGGGCATTTTCTCACGTTATTATTATTTTAAATGTCATAAATTTAAAACTTTATTTGTAAGCCAAATCAATGTTTTGATATTTTTGGACATTACCTTTTCCATTTGAGATTTTTCATGAATCATTTTGTGACATAATTGTTTTACTAATTGCAATTGGCTGAAAAGTCTATAATAGGCTGTTTAATGCAGGTGTAGAATTTGTTTTGGTAGGGATACGTTCCCTGTCACCCCACACTGCTCACATGAAACCTACACCACTGGTTTAGGCCAAGTTCTATTGTTTCAACTTGCCCTATACAGACTGACAGTGTACAATGTTGTTCAAAAAGGTCAACATGTTTTAATTTCTGGGCAATAATGTTGAAAATGTTCAACAGCTTTTTTTGTAACCAAGACATCAATGTAAGTGGCTATACAGAAATTTAGAAATATTTGCTGAAGTAAAAAGTGTGACAATTAGCCTTGGACGTCCCTATTTAAATTAAAAGAACATTCATAAGTATTATTTGTTGTACTGTTGTACATAAGAAATGTATTAGACAGAATGCTTTTCATTACTGTAATAGTGTTGAAAATGAGATCTTTTCACATTACAGTTATAAAAAGAAGAAAAATGTCATGAAAATATGCAAAGGCATGTCACAATGCAAAAACAGTTCATTGTCCTAAAACAGGTGTCATTTCTTAATCTTTAATCATTTATTATATCATTTATATTTTTGCTTTGATTTCAGTGAAATGTAACATTGACCCATAATCCCAAACATTTAGAGTTGATTCTGTGTGACGAAATACAGAGCCACTTACTTTTCACTGCTGCTTTGCACACAGCAGTCATTAAAGCTCTAAGGAAAGAAGGTGAACTCATATCTGATTCATCTAGATTAGCCTGTAATACATGATTATTACAAGATTATCATTCACAGAGTTTCACAACCTTTAATGAAATGAGTTTGAAGAGCTCATAAATCTGTACCTCAACCCAGTCAAAGATTTGTTCATCGCCAGCCATGTCCTCAAGTAGTAGTTTTTCAAGTTGCTTATTCAGTTCCTCAGGTGAGAGTGTTCTCTTAGAGACAGCCTCGGCTGGGTTTAAACAATCAGAAATTGTGAAGTCTAGTTTCTGTTGGAGGAACAAATTGTAAATAGAACTCAATCAGAATGAAGGAGCTACATTTTAATCTCTTCTGTAAATAAATGTAATTTCTTCAGAATTCAATAACACCTTGTAAATGAATAATGTTCTTATACCGTGTCCTTAAAGGTTATCTCATTTTAGATTGAAGTAGGATTAGTAAGGTAAAGGAATACTCACATGTTCTGTGATGAAGCTGTGGACATCCTCTTTTTCAGGTATAACATCTGCCCAGCTCAACCCAGAGTCCCTCCATAATGATCCCACTTTCCTACGGCTCTGCAAAACAGACATAAACACAATCCAATTTATTTCCACCATCATTTACACTAGCATATATATATGCTCTGTATAAATATGGCAATGCCTGTGACCTGACAACAACAAATGAAGATGATCAAGGGAATAGAAATAGAAAGTTTTGCCTGATAGAAAAACACAATAATCATATGCATGTTGTGCTCCAGCATTTAGCTTACCATATATTTGCATAGAAGGTGCAATATTTCAGAAAATAATATCCCAGCTCTTCCCACAGGGAGTAATGGTTTACTAAATTCACTGCAAGCACAAAATAAAAATAAATAAATAAATAAAGCACCAAACTGGTGTACAGGTAACATTGATTAGTTAAGTCAGAATCCAATAACACTACAGTAAATCTCTGCTGGGGGAAATAAAACTCACCTAAATAATTCTCTCATAGAGATTCCCCCCTCTCGAAGCACAGGGGTTGCCAGTTCTGCAAGATACAGCCATATATGAGGAACATCAATGGCCATATCATCTGCAAATTCAAGAGTTTCAGAGAACCTGTGGAGAAAACATCAAAACACAAAAAAAATGTATTAGCAACAAATAAACTGCTTCTGTATTGGTGCTCTAGTAAATAAATCAATGTAATGCAGCATGATACCTGAAGCCACAGGCAGCAATGGTAAGAGTTATAAGAGGTAAGAGAAATATTAGCTCCATTCCAAACCTAGTGAGCCTAATATTTTGAGCCATGGGAGTGCTCAACCACAAATTTCTAGCCTAAATAAATATTTTAGAGGTGAGGATAATGTGAAAATGTTGCATCCACTCTGGAATTTCCCCGATTTTTCCACAACTTGTTCAGTTCTGGAAATCACCATTTTAAAATGACCAGGTATTTCCAGGTTTTCACTGACTGTGAAATCCAGGAGATCATAAGAAGCTGGTAACTTACATCAATTCTTGTGTCAGGCCGTGCGAGTGCTGCAGTCTCACCCTTTAAAGAACTGAGGTTTCGAGAGGCTTCCAGCCTGCAGTAGCTGGTAGAGCAGCTGACCCATGTGGTCTCGTGTGATCTGACTCCTCTCCACCGTTGACTCCACACCCACCCGTACAAACACATACAGCATGGCAGGCTGCTCCAGTTCCTCCACACACTGCACTGCCTCCTGCATCACACACACACACACACACACACACACACACACACACACACACACACACACACACACACACACACACACACACACACACACACACACACACACACACACACACACACACACACACACACACACACACACACGTTGGTCTTCCTATCATTATGAGGACTTTCCATAGACATAATGATTTTTATACTGTACAAACTATATATTCTATTCCCTAAACCTAACCATCACAAAAAACTTTCTGCATTTTTTATTTTCAATAAAACATTGTTTAATATTATTTTTAAGCTATTTAAATTATGGAGACACTAGAAATGTCCTCATAAACCACATTTATAGCATAATACCCTTGTAATTACCAGTTTGTAACCTAAAAAATTGTCCTCGTAAACCACATAAACATGCCCACACACACACTTAAAAATGTATGCATGTCCACATTACAAAAAATATACACAAAAGGGCATAAATAGTGTAGATGCATATGTTTCAAATAATTTGCAATATGGCGATATAATGGTTACTTATGGTGATTATACAAACCTTGTAATCAGTAATGTGCAAAAACTCATCAATAATTGACTTGAACCGCCTCTCCATCTCCTCTTCTGTTAATGAAAGCTTGTCTGGAGAGGAACCTGAAAGTGCTTCAAGTTTAATTGCTGCAATGAGAAACAGCATTTAGTTTGGAACAACCACTTTAATGTAACCGACAGCATTAATGCAAGATTTTTAACATCTTTATTGTGAGTGTATAGGTATCTGTATGTCTCACCAGACTCCCTGGATTGGCTACGCTCCAGTATGCTCTTGTCCGCAGTGCTGGCGGTCAGCTTGGGCGTGTCTGAGGCACTTAAGTCTCTGCAGGACACCTCCTGCACCGACTCCTTAGGGGCCTCCTTATTGCTGCTACCCACTGAGAGGGTCCCTGTCTGAGTGGGATCCGTGCTCAATGGCTTGTCATTTGAGCTTCCACGACTGAGAAATTAAAAAAATGACTGGATAAGGATTTTTAAACTGTACTGGACTGATTCATTCTGATTATTCAGACCAATTTGTGAACCAGTTTGAAAATGGCAAAAAAACTAAATAACAAATGGAAGTCAAGATGGCCGACAGAGTTTAAAGAGTTTAGTAAAGTTTACTACTACATCAAAAGGCTTCTTGAGTCCATTGCGACAAAGGAAATGTAGCAAACCAACAAAGCAAAATCCAGCAGTACAAGATTCCTGGTTTAACATCATCATAATGAGATACACCTTAATATTATTAATGGTGTCAATACGGCCATGCTGGGAGGATACAAACAATTCAATCATGGCACCAGGATCGATTCACCTTCCACCAAAATCTGTCTGGGACTTTTTGGAGTAGATAATTTTTTTTATTTTTAAATGGGAAAGCCTCTGATACAAAACATCAAAAAGCAACACAGAGACAAAATTTTAACAAACAATATGGAAGCTACTCAGCTATTTGGTGATAACTTTATTACTGTCTGGTGATATACAGCTCAATCATGGACCAGATAACTCTTCAGAAATCAGCAATACGACAGGAGTTCCAGACATCCAAGTGATAAACGAGGTTGGTGAGTGTCTTTCTTTAACATCATCTAATATTGTAATCGCTTGTCACAAATAAAGTCTTGAAACCCCAAATATAAAGACTGTTCTTGTAACTACTCAAGATCCTGCACTAAATGGGATTGTAAAGGGATAATGTTATGGATCAACAAGCAAAACCCAAAGGACTATTTGGAGGACATTTGAACATCCGTAGTATTACTGGGAAAAGTGAACAAATTCAAAAATCTTTTCTTTTTTTTCCTCCCCTTTTCTCCCCAATTTGGATTGCGCAATTCCCTCTACTTAGCAGATCCTCGTGGTGGCACGGTTACTCACCTCAATCCGGGTGGCAAAGGACAAGTCCCAGTTGCCTCCGCTTCTGAGACCGTCAATACGCGCGCATCTTATCACATGGCTCGTTGTGCATGATACTGCGGAGACTCCCAGCATGTGGAGGCTCATTCTACTCTCCTCGATCCACGCACAACTTACCACACGCCACATTGAGAGCGAGAACCACTTAATCATTACCATGAGGAGGTTACCCCTTATGACTCTACCCTCCCTAGCAACTGGGCAAATTTAGTTGCTTAGGAGACCTGGCTGGAGTCACTCAGCACACCCTGGATTCAAACTCGCGACTCCAGGGGTGGTAGTCAGCGTCAAAACTCGCTGAGCTACCCAGGCCCCCCCAAATTCAAGAAACGTATTATATGTACTGCACAATGGCATAGTGATTTGTGTCTCCACCTTAATATACAGAAAACAATATGTATGTTTTTCACCAAGAGACAAACCAATGATTCTGAACCAGATGTTTTTTAATGTCATGGGAGAAAAGTTGAAATAGTCTTTCATTTTAAGTATCTTGGTATCACTATGGATTCTAACCTTACATTCAAAATGCATGTTAAGAAAGTTGTAAACAGTAAAGTTTAATTTATAAAAGGTTCGATATATTAGAAGTTGTTTGACCACAAGATTATTGTGGCAAGCAGCAAGATTATATTTTAATGCAATGATCATTCCCTATCACCCCATCACGCTATCAAGGTTTTAGACATGAAGCCAAATAGATATCATCACTGTCAATCAATCCAAAATCTACTTAGCTGGGATAATTTAATTATACAAACAGATTCTGGTCTTGTATTTAAAATCGTGCATGGCTTAGTTCCTGCTCCTCTTTCAGAGAGTAACGTGCAGATCCACAAAATCTATTGCTAGAGGGGACTGTGAGGTACCCATGCGAAGATCAGCTCTTGGTCAGTCAAGTTTTGCTGTAAGAGCAAGTCAGACATTTTGAATATCAGAATATTTTGCCTATTCATATCAGGACCTGTAAAATATATCGCTCATTCATATGCACGTTAAAATGATGGTTAAAAGAAAATCAACAGTGTGATCATCCTACATAATTGTAAATTCTGAATGAAATATGCTTTTAATTTTTTTTTTTAAGTATACATACTGTATATTATACTTTTTTATAATGCTTATTTTCACTTTAATTTTAAGGATTGTAATAAGTTTTATTATTGTAATATTTGTCCTCAATTTTTATCTCTCTTTTTTTGGGGGGATGATCTGTCCAGGGACTGCAGTTGAAAATAAGCTATAATAGCTAAACTGGCTATTATACCGAAATGTCTATTGATGTGCGCTGTCCCTTTAAATATAAACTGAATAAACATCTAAATAAATAAATATTCATTGAAAATAACTAATAAAAGAACGATTTGCTCAGAAATCAGACCAGCTCAATATGGCTTGCCAACAAATTTTTATCTATCCAAGAACAATATTTAGCTGATGAAATATTTTAGAGCAGACAAAGCATAACTACAAAAATATAGTCACTGAGCACTTTATTAGAAACACTATACTAATACTGGGTAAGGTTTCCCTTTGCTCTCAAAACAACCTTAATTCTTAGTGCCGTGGATTCCACAATATGTTGAAATTTACATTGTTAACATTCCTTTGAGATTCCCTGTATTAGGTCAGTTAGGATCACTACTTTATTATAAGAATGTGAAATGTCAGAATAATAGTAGATATAATAATTTATTTCAGCTTTTATTTCTTTCATCACATTCCCAAAGGTTCAGAAGTTTACATACAATTTGTTAGGATTTGGTAGCATTAAATTATTTACTCGGGTCTTGGTCAAACGTTCTCACAATAAGTTGCTGTAATTTTGGCCCATTCCTCCAGACAGAACTTGTGTAACGGAATCAGGTTTTTAGGCCTCCTTGCTCGCACATGCTCTGTTCTGATCAGATTGAGGTCAGGGCTTTGTGATGCCACTACAATACATTGACTTTTTTGTCCTTAAGCTATTTTGCACCAACTTTGGAGGACCATTCTTTAACTTCATAGCTGATGTTTTGAAATTTTGCTTCAATATATCCAGATAATTTTCCTTCCTCATGATGCCATCTATTTTGTGAAGTGCAACAGTCTCTCCTGCAGCAAAGCACCCCCCACAACATGATGCTGCCACCCCCATGCTTCACAGTTTGGATGGTGTTCTTCGGCTTGCAAGCCTCACCCTTTTTTCTCCAAACATAATGATGGTCATTATAGCCAAAAAGTTTAATTTATATTCAACAGACCAGAAGAAATTTCTCCAAAAAGAAAGATCTTTGTCACTGTAGTCTGGCTTTTTTATGGCAGTTTTGGAGCATTGGCTTCTTCCTTGCTGAGCAGCCTTTCAGGTTATATCGATAAAGGACAAATTTTACTGTGGATAAAGATTATTGTCTACCTGTTTCCTCAGCATCTTCACAAGTTCCTTAGCTGTTGTTCTGGGATTGATTTGCACTTTTCGCACCAAACCACGTTAATCTCTAGGAAACAGAATGCATCTCCTTCCTGTGCAGTATGATGGCTTGTGGTCCCATGGTGTTTATACATGTGTACTATTGTTTGTACAGATGAACGTGTTACTTTCAGGCATTTGGAAATTGCTTCCAAGGATGAACCAGACTTGTGGAGCTCCACAATTTTTTTTCCTAAGGTCTTGGCTGATTTCTTTTGATTTTCCAATGATGTCAAGCAAAGAGGCACTGAGTTTGAATGTAGGCCTTAAAATACATCCACATGTACACCACATGTAGCCTATCACAAGCTAATTTTATAAAGGCTTGACATAATTTTCTGGAATGTTTCCAAGCTGTTTAAAGGCACAGTTAACTTAGTATATGTAAACTGATCCACTGGAATTGTGATATAGTCAATTAAAAGTGAAACAATTTGTCTGTAAACAACAATTACTTGAAAAATACTTGTGTCATGCACAAAATAGATGTCCTAAAGGACTGATGACCAAAACTAGTTTGCTAATATGAAATCTGTGGAGTGGTTAAAAAATGTGTTTTAATTACTTCAACCTAAGTGTATGTAAACTTCTGAATTCAACACTATATTAATTATAGAACTGTCCATAACATAGATTTTACATTTAGTCATTTAGCAGATGCTTTTGTCCAAAGTGACTTACAAATAAGAAATATAGCAAGCAATTTGTCACACAGAGTTCAACAACCTCTACAGTGTTGTACTGCCGAGCTATGGAGGTGGCTGGAGTAGTATAGTTGCTAGCTCAGTAAGTGCAAGTTAAGTTCAATAGTAAGTCCAATTAGTGTGGATTGGTTAAGTGCTCGCAGAACAAATGTGTTTTCAGCTGGTTCTTGAATGTACAAATAGAATAATTATTTGTTATAGTTTACTAAAAATATAATAAACATAAATTACAGAGCACCTTTCTTTGCAGCTCAAAGTGAAACTTTGATAAATGTGCACATTTAAACTTAAAGTTGGGAACATTTGCAGTACAAAATGTAACAAATGCAGAAAAAGGAAATAGATGTCAACACCAGTGTCAGAAAATAACATTTTAATCACCGGGCGATATTTGCCCTTGATTTGATTTCAAGGAGCACTTTTTCCCTTTAGAACGGCAAACTGATTTCTAACCATTTAAAAAATGCGTCTCATCCATTGAATCAAATGATTAAAACAAATGCTCAAGATTGAGAATATATTATCTCAACCTAAAACTGCAATTAACATCAACTGTTATTTTGTGCCATTATATGCTTAACTAGGACTATAATAGAAAATTAAGAACTATATAAGATATATATATAAAAAAAAAAACACATTTTGAATTTCTGGGGCATTTTTGGTGGCAATTATTGACCCTGGTCACACACTGTTATAAAAGCTAAAAACAATATTTGAAAAACAACAACAACAAATGTTTCGACCAATTATGTCTTCATAAGGCAAAAATAAATATATATTTATTTTTTAATAATAAAAAAATACATTAAAATGTTTTTCAAATAAAACTTTTTGGAGCTTAAATAACAGTCTGTGCACATCTACTTCCTTTATTTGTTAACTAATAAAAGTAAGACTTTTTAATATATAAACTTTTCTGTTGATTATTATTTGAAAGGTAAACTTTTTAATCTTCCTGAAATTATGATCTAAGCTTGGCCACCTACAAAACCTGGTAATGATCAATTGCAGAATAAAAACTAAAAACGTCCTCTCCAATACGGCTGTATTTTACATATGCACAGTACCTGCTGGGAACTCTCCTGGCATTAAAGTCTGGGGATGTAGAGGGTAAAGAGGAGGCTGGTTGGGCTGATTGTTGCAGGGGTGAGTAACGGTTCAAACTGGTGGCACTGGGGTGAGAGACATCTGAAAGGAGGGTTCAACAAGAGAAGTTATTTAAAATTTGCAGAAGAAAACAGTATGCATCTCTGTAATAAAGTTTATAAGCAGAAAATATTGCATAAACTGCAAAAGAACAGTGAATGTCAAAGCCAGCAGCACAAGTGTAACTGCATCACTCTATCTTTACCTGACTCACTGGCCTTGGCTCCTGCCCCTCCACTGCTGCCCTTCATCCAGTTCAGCTGAGCTCTTGGTCCCAGTTGAATCTTCTCATCTAGTGTTGGCTAAAGTAGGTTTACAAACAGTAGGATCATATTAGTATGATCATTTTCCATTTCCCTAAAGCATTAATTTAGATACAGACATTACCAAACAAGCAAACAGAGCAAAGCAAACCATCAGGAGGAGCTGTTGAGTCACAAAATCAATTTCCATATTTGCCAAATAGCTTCAGGTCAAAGTGCTTTGAAGCAGCAGACTGCAAAAATGCATACTCCTTGACAAGGTGTGGTTTGCACAGCTTCCTTTAAGCTGAAATGTGTAATTTTGACTACATTAAAATACTTTCTCTAATCACAGCCTAATATGCAGAGAAAACTTAAAGTAAGCCATAAGTAGGTTGATGTCCCCAAAAAGTGTGAACACTGGCTTTGGTGTAATCAAAACACTGCTCTGTTTGTTTAAGCATCCCGAACAACTCGATAACCACATTGGCTCAACCCATGTTTGGGGCGGGACCAAAGGAAGAGAGGGGAGTGTTCAGAAAACCTGTTTAAAAACAATAATATTTGCTATTCCTTTTGGTGAACCTAGTGGTACAGAAATGACACACTTCAGCTTGGAGTATGATGTAGCTGATAAGATAAATTTTTTATAAAGGGATGGTTATCCCTTTCAAGCTGCTAATAGAAAAGAGAACTAACATACTGATTGAAGGATATAAGAATCTCCTTTTTAAAAACACAACCACAGCTGTGAAAGACATCTCATGACCAAACCAGAAAGAGAACATATCTGATCATAGGTGAATGGGTCGATATTTCACCCAAAAAATATAAATTATATTATAAAATATTAAAGAAAATGACACCTATTGTAGGACTAAGTGTTTTTGCATGGACTGGACCTTGGAGATTTTGAGAATCTTAGCTGGGTCTATAGTCCTGCTGTTCTTAGTCATAGGCACAGTGCTCCAGGTCTCCTCTCCTCTCTGCACCACTGCAACACGAAGAGAGGAAATGAATGATCAAAGACTTTTCACAGAGGTACAGAGTATGGCTTCTTGATCAGAGAGAGAGCAATAAACAAAGGAGACCCACAGGAGTATGAAAGCTGTAAAGAGGATTAGCCTATGGCAGACTTCTCTTTCTGACCTGGTCTCCTCTTATTGTCCTTGGACAGCAGTTGCTGGTGGACCTTCCTCTGTTCCTCCTGCTCCTCCAACTTTGCCTCCTTGTGGATCTGCTCGATGGTCTTGGGGCCCTGGTCAGCTCTCCGAGACACCCAATTGTGCTGAGAATTAAAAAAAAAAAGGCCTGAGAATCCCAGCATGACCGCCAAAAATATAAAACCCACACATCTTTTCTTTTCTTTTTACTTTTCTCAATCTGATTACCTGTGACACAAGGCTGCTATGGCTGAATCACAACATGCCGATAATACACTTGCGTGTTTTACCAATAATACACTTGTGTGTTTGTGATATTGCTTACGGATAATAATAATAATAATAAAACCATTTAATATTATATAATTGTTACTATGAGTGTTATTGGTACTTTTTCAATATAACATTTTTATACAGTTGTTATATTTTTCTGTCTTCAATTTCACGCATCCAGTTGAATAGCGCTTTCATTATAGTGGGACTTTTATTTTGACAGACCTTTGAGTTCTTCCTGTTTTTGAAGGGTTAGTTATATCAAGCTTCCCATCAATGCTGGGATAATCCCATTGTGATACTCGAGCCAAAATCTCCGAGCTGCACAGGAGGAGTTCATTTTAGTGTTAACAGCCATTTATACTCTAAACACACTGCATGAAAATTAAGCACCAGGAGTGTGTTGAGTTTGAGTGAGCTCATGCGTGCGCCACATGTGTGTGTGTGTGTGTGTGTGAATGTGTGGCACCTCTTGTTCATTCTGTAGCGTGCAGCGCATGTGAATGTATATTATTTAATTAAATTACATCCTTCAGCTGTTTAATGATTTTTTGTATTTTATTTTCAAATTGTCATTGATTTCATCGCAAAATTGTCACATCTCATATCACTTTGCTAATGGCAGCCTACTTTAATATGGTACTGAAGTCCACAACAAGATGATATCATACCATTTTAAGTTTTTTGGTATAGTGATACTTCATTAGAACCAGTAAACCACGCAACCCTAAGCAATAATGTAAAACTTTAAAAACAAACTATGGTTGATAAAAATAATATTTTTAATTAGCTCCAAGGTTGTTAAATAGTGGAATATGTCTTCTGTAGAAGGTAGCAGTGTGATGTCAACTTAATTTTAAAAACATCATGTTGAATTGCCAAATTCCTGGTGAAGTACTACACCACCCACAATCCTCAAGTGAAATCTACCAATCAGAGTTGCCATCACCGTGGAAAATGAAATCACAGGGGTGAGTTTTTGCTGGCTAGCAGAGACTATTTAGGTATCATTGCTGCATTAGAATATCCACTTTCCTACTATACAGTATGCCAAAAAAAATATGCCAATGGAGAAGTATGTACAAATCATCAGCATTAATAAAACAGTAAGCGAGAAATATCCGGATGATATTTCCTGGCAAGATTCTGTAGTGGATCGACTGGACACTTTGCGATCCCATAATCCCTACGGAGCTGAGGAGACATCATGTTCAAAATGCTGGATTTAAAAGAATGGCGATGAGCCGCGAGTTGGATAGCTCTTCTCAACTGTAGGTGGAATATATACCAAGAAATTTCTTCCCTTATGCTCGTTTAACAAAACCAGAGTCGATTATTTTCGCAGTTATTTTTATTACGTCATATATTCGGGTCACAGGTCAATACTCACGCCCCTGGAATATATTCATACTACTCGCATGCATACCTAAAGAATGTGAAGTGTGCCCTTCATAAAATACAGTTCATACTCTGACAGTACGCAATTACAGAGACTGGGAATATTTTCTGTAAATAAAGTCACACCCAGTGTTGGGAAAGTTACTCTAAAAAAGTAATTCATTACAAACTACTAATTACATCTACAGTGTAAATATATTACTGTTCTAATAACTCTGTCTGAAAAGTAATTGCATTACTTATTACAAAAAACTTTCTAAAACCCTTATCAACCTCGAACAGATGAAAAATATAAGGACAGACATGAAGCTGTTCTTTTAATTCCTTAAAATAAATCATTTATACATGAACTGGCCAAAGAATTTAAGGGGGCTGCATTAAATTAGATTATAATTTTAACATTTACATACATTTTAACATTTTACGTTAAATTATGATTTTAAATTCACTACTGTTTCATACATAATTGTTATATAGTCTATACAGTATTTAACACAATTACATAAGAAATAACTGTAATTAAATTACTGAAAAATTAAGTGTAATCCCTTCCTTTTCTTTTTTCAATGATTAATTAATTACAGTAATTACTTAGTAATGCATGACATACAACACTGGTCACACCAAGTCAAAATTGCGTTTTTGAGAGAAAAAAAAAAACACAGATAAGTCACACATATGTATAAGTTGCACAGACTGAGTTTGCATTCTACAGGCATTAGGACCCAGGAGAAGTTGAATCCCTTCAGCTGCTCAGCACTTCAAAACACTCCTTGAATATTACCTAAATCTACACATCATATCACATTGTATTTGTGCTCATTTTAATCTGGAGCATTCGCTTTATAGTAATGCCTTTTTGTATTTTGTTCATGTTTCATGAAATGATTTTGTGACAAATAATGCACATCTGTTTATAACATATGTAACTCTGTTTGCTTGCACATACAAATAAACATTTAGTCTGTGTAAAACAATAGGCTTGTTGTATTCTATTCTTTCATTAAATTGAAAGACTGTCAATCATGGATATTTCAGAAACTTGCAACTTACTTTGCTCTGCACTAACTGTTTGGATCACTGACTGAATGTTTTTTTTAAAGGTGTGATGAAACTTCATTTTGTGGGAATGTGAGAAGTTTCAATGACACCATTCAGAATGCTGAATCGTATGAGCACATTCATTCCTTCACATTCAAGATGTAAAGTATACCATTTTGTATCATTGTTCGTTTAAAAATTATCATTTTTTTTTATTTAATTTTTTTAAATAATTTTTTTTTACGTTATACATTGAGAAAGCGAACAGAAAATACACTTCTGTAACTCAGGATAATGAAAAAGCAGGTGGTCACTGCTGAGCTCTATGGAAAATAAACAAAAATGAATGCAACTCACCAATCGCAGGTCAATGATATCCTGCAGCATGAAGCGAATGCGAGAGGAAGTCTTTCTCTCCTTTACGATCTTCTCCATTTGATTGAAGTACTGATCCATTCGTGGCTAAAAGTGAAATGACAAAAGGACAGTCCTTGAGATGTACAACCTTCAAACGAGACCTGGATACGTCAACAGACCAATATCTACAATATAATGTATTGTTATTCTATTGACAAACCTCAAAACTGATGTCTGCCTTTAAATAATTTAGGCGTCACCTTTCAAAAACAGAGTCATGTTCTCAGCTGAACTCAGAGCAAGTTGTGGCCAGCAGAGCACATAATGACTCATAAGAGACTTTTCCAAGCGAACTTGTTGGCTTTGAATTGCAGCCATATTTTCTGTAGAACTATATAGACCAGCAGGGGTTTACTCAAACTGTCAGCAGTTGAATTTGGCATGATTTTAGATCAGTCCAGGAAGAAAAAGTCCTGAAAACTTACTTTAATCACAGTAAAATATGGAAAGTATGATAGCATTCACACAGGTTGCAGCATCCAATTGCAGGCACTGCAAAAGCAGGTTTACAAAGACTTTTATATAAAAAGGGGAAATATCATACTTTTTATAATTATTTTCTCTGAGGTCCACATATAATTTCCACAAAGTCTTTTTTTGCCAAAACAGTCATATACAAATTTTTATGTTACAATTTAGAAGACCCTGGGCTCACCTTAGCTTTCTCAAAGTCCAGGTCCTTGCCAATTGTGGTGAGCAGTCTACAGAGGCACTCGAGTGACTCTTCGTCATGGTTCTTCAGCAACTTGACCACACAGTCATGCATAATGGCCTCCGTCAGCATCCGCAGTTTGAAGAGCTCGCCAATGAACTTAATGTTACCAATGGAGCGTCTGCGAGCCTTGTCCTTCGCCTCTTCCAGCTCCTCCCGTAGCCTCTCCCGCTCGATATCCTAACAGAGAGCGAGACCGAGACATCAGAAATTATCCTAGTGAATCAGTTGCAGTCAAACTACCATCAATAACCAA